>NC_090654.1:237569406-237869406 GCF_040937935.1 Hyperolius riggenbachi | reverse complement strand
CTCTCTTCTGTTTTCTTACAGATGGCGGTCGACAAGTGTTTTTCATGGTGAAGAAGAGTTGTGCATGTGAATTGGTATGGCGGTGGCAGTTGGGCATATTTGTTTCTTTACATTCACTGTGCAGATTTTGCACACTAACTGTTAAAGAAAATAAATCTGGAGAGGAATAGGGTGGCTATTGGGGAGGAGGAGGCCACAGTACAGGGTGGGCCATTTATATGGATACACCTTAATTTGGCTATTTATATGGGTACATCATTTTATGTGAATGGTGAAATTAACAAACAAAACCACCACTATTGGTCTGACACTAACCCACATTGGATAGATCACTCCAAGACTGTTGGAACAAAAAAATTGATGGTATGATGTTGTATATGGGGTGTATACATAGATCAGGTGTATCCATATAAATGGCCCACCCTGTAGTAACCTTTAGTTTTACAATGTGTAATAGTTTATATCTTCCATTGTATGTGTAAATGCATGTATGTTGTTTTCTCTTTTTCTGTGTTGTCTCTCTTCTTTTGTCTTCCAGATGGAGCTGTAGAAGTATTTTTTATGCTGAAGAAGAGTTTGGGATCGGGTTTTTTATAACATGTAATTTTTCTTTCTGCTTGCAACTTTCTTACTCTTTTTGTCTGACTTTATTTCTCTTTTCCAGTATAATATGTATGCATATATAAACAATCTTTTTTACAGGTCACTTTGTGCGCATTTCATGGGTAGTATTTTATATCTGTTATTGTATGTGGTAATGCATGTAAATTGGTATCTCCTTTTTTGTGTTGTCTCTCTTCTGTTTTCTTACAGATGGCGGTCGACAAGTGTTTTTCATGGTGAAGAAGAGTTGTGCATGTGAATTGGTATGGCGGTGGCAGTTGGGCGTATTTGTTTCTTCACATTCACTGTGCAGATTTTGCACACTAACTGTTAAAGTAAATAAATCTGGAGAGGAATAGGGTGGCTATTGGGGAGGAGGAGGCCACAGTACAGGGTGGGCCATTCATATGGATACACCTTAATTTGGCTATTTATATGGGTACATAATTTTATGTGAATGGTGAAATTAACAAACAAAACCACCACTATTGGTCTGACACTAACCCACATTAGATAGATCCCTCCAAGACTGTTGGAACAAAAAAATTGATGGTATGATGTTGTATATGGTGTGCATACATAGATCAGGTGTATCCATATAAATGGCCCACCCTGTAGTATCCTTCAGTTTTGCAATGTGTAATATTTTATATCTTCCATTGTATGTGTAAATGCATGTATGTTGTTTTAACTTTATCGGTGTTGTCTCTCTTCTTTTGTCTTCCAGATGGAGCTGGAGAAATATTTTTTATGTTGATGAAGAGTTGGGCATGGGATCTGTTATAACATGTATTTGTTCCTTCTTTTTGCAACTTTCTTACACCTTGTGACTGTTTTTATTCTCTTTTCCAGTATATTATGTAAGCATATATAAGCCTTCTTTTTTGACTGGTCACTTTGTGCGTATTTCATGTGTAGATTTCATATTTGTCATTGTATGTGTTAATGCATGTTAGATGGTATCTCTTTTTCTGTGTTGTCTGTCTTCTGTTTTTTTACAGATGGGTTTCGACTAGTATTTTTCATGGTGAAGAAGAGTTTGGCATGGGGTTTGTTATCACATAACATGTGTTTGCTCTGTCTCCTTGCAACTTTCTTGCACTTTTTGTTTGTTTTTTATTCTCTTTTCCAGTATAATAAGTATGCATATATGATTTATTTATTTTTTTACAGGTCACTGTGCGCATTTCATGGGTAGTATTTTATATCTGTTATTGTATGTGTTAATGCATGTAAGTTGGTATCTCTTTTTTTGTGTTGTCTCTCATCTGTTTTCTTACAGACGGCGGTCGACAGGTATTTTTCATGTTAAAAGAAGAGTTTGGCATCAGGTTTTTTATAACATGTATTTGTTCTTTCTGCTTGCAACTTTCTTACTCTTTTTGTCTGACTTTATTTCTCTTTTCCAGTATAATATGTATGCATATATAAACAATCTTTTTTTACATGTCACTGTGCGCATGTCATGGATAGTATTTTATATCTGTTATTGTATGTGGTAATGCATGTAAATTATTATCTATTTTTTTGTGTTTTCTCTCTTCTGTTTTTTTACAGATGGCGGTCGACAAGTGTTTTTCATGTTGAAGAGGAGTTTGGCATCGTATTTTTTATAACATCTATTTGTTCTTTCTCCTTGCAACTTTCTTACTCTTTTTGTCTGACTTTTTTTTCTCTTTTTCAGTATGATAAGTATGCATAAATAATCAATCTTTTTTTACAGGCCACTTTGTGTGCATTTCACGGGTAGTATTTTATATCTGTTATTGTATGTGGTAATGCATGTAAATTGGTATCTCCTTTTTTGTGTTGTCTCTCTTCTGTTTTCTTACAGATGGCGGTCGACAAGTGTTTTTCATGGTGAAGAAGAGTTGTGCATGTGAATTGGTATGGCGGTGGCAGTTGGGCATATTTGTTTCTTTACATTCACTGTGCAGATTTTGCACACTAACTGTTAAAGTAAATAAATCTGGAGAGGAATAGGGTGGCTATTGGGGAGGAGGAGGCCACAGTACAGGGTGGGCCATTCATATGGATACACCTTAATTTGGCTATTTATATGGGTACATAATTTTATGTGAATGGTGAAATTAACAAACAAAACCACCACTATTGGTCTGACACTAACCCACATTAGATAGATCCCTCCAAGACTGTTGGAACAAAAAAATTGATGGTATGATGTTGTATATGGTGTGCATACATAGATCAGGTGTATCCATATAAATGGCCCACCCTGTAGTATCCTTCAGTTTTGCAATGTGTAATATTTTATATCTTCCATTGTATGTGTAAATGCATGTATGTTGTTTTAACTTTATCGGTGTTGTCTCTCTTCTTTTGTCTTCCAGATGGAGCTGGAGAAATATTTTTTATGTTGATGAAGAGTTGGGCATGGGATCTGTTATAACATGTATTTGTTCCTTCTTTTTGCAACTTTCTTACACCTTGTGACTGTTTTTATTCTCTTTTCCAGTATATTATGTAAGCATATATAAGCCTTCTTTTTTGACTGGTCACTTTGTGCGTATTTCATGTGTAGATTTCATATTTGTCATTGTATGTGTTAATGCATGTTAGATGGTATCTCTTTTTCTGTGTTGTCTGTCTTCTGTTTTTTTACAGATGGGTTTCGACTAGTATTTTTCATGGTGAAGAAGAGTTTGGCATGGGGTTTGTTATCACATAACATGTGTTTGCTCTGTCTCCTTGCAACTTTCTTGCACTTTTTGTTTGTTTTTTATTCTCTTTTCCAGTATAATAAGTATGCATATATGATTTATTTATTTTTTTACAGGTCACTGTGCGCATTTCATGGGTAGTATTTTATATCTGTTATTGTATGTGTTAATGCATGTAAGTTGGTATCTCTTTTTTTGTGTTGTCTCTCATCTGTTTTCTTACAGACGGCGGTCGACAGGTATTTTTCATGTTAAAAGAAGAGTTTGGCATCAGGTTTTTTATAACATGTATTTGTTCTTTCTGCTTGCAACTTTCTTACTCTTTTTGTCTGACTTTATTTCTCTTTTCCAGTATAATATGTATGCATATATAAACAATCTTTTTTTACATGTCACTGTGCGCATGTCATGGATAGTATTTTATATCTGTTATTGTATGTGGTAATGCATGTAAATTATTATCTATTTTTTTGTGTTTTCTCTCTTCTGTTTTTTTACAGATGGCGGTCGACAAGTGTTTTTCATGTTGAAGAGGAGTTTGGCATCGTATTTTTTATAACATCTATTTGTTCTTTCTCCTTGCAACTTTCTTACTCTTTTTGTCTGACTTTTTTTTCTCTTTTTCAGTATGATAAGTATGCATAAATAATCAATCTTTTTTTACAGGCCACTTTGTGTGCATTTCACGGGTAGTATTTTATATCTGTTATTGTATGTGGTAATGCATGTAAATTGGTATCTCCTTTTTTGTGTTGTCTCTCTTCTGTTTTCTTACAGATGGCGGTCGACAAGTGTTTTTCATGGTGAAGAAGAGTTGTGCATGTGAATTGGTATGGCGGTGGCAGTTGGGCATATTTGTTTCTTTACATTCACTGTGCAGATTTTGCACACTAACTGTTAAAGAAAATAAATCTGGAGAGGAATAGGGTGGCTATTGGGGAGGAGGAGGCCACAGTACAGGGTGGGCCATTTATATGGATACACCTTAATTTGGCTATTTATATGGGTACATCATTTTATGTGAATGGTGAAATTAACAAACAAAACCACCACTATTGGTCTGACACTAACCCACATTGGATAGATCACTCCAAGACTGTTGGAACAAAAAAATTGATGGTATGATGTTGTATATGGGGTGTATACATAGATCAGGTGTATCCATATAAATGGCCCACCCTGTAGTAACCTTTAGTTTTACAATGTGTAATAGTTTATATCTTCCATTGTATGTGTAAATGCATGTATGTTGTTTTCTCTTTTTCTGTGTTGTCTCTCTTCTTTTGTCTTCCAGATGGAGCTGTAGAAGTATTTTTTATGCTGAAGAAGAGTTTGGGATCGGGTTTTTTACAACATGTAATTTTTCTTTCTGCTTGCAACTTTCTTACTCTTTTTGTCTGACTTTATTTCTCTTTTCCAGTATAATATGTATGCATATATAAACAATCTTTTTTACAGGTCACTTTGTGCGCATTTCATGGGTAGTATTTTATATCTGTTATTGTATGTGGTAATGCATGTAAATTGGTATCTCCTTTTTTGTGTTGTCTCTCTTCTGTTTTCTTACAGATGGCGGTCGACAAGTGTTTTTCATGGTGAAGAAGAGTTGTGCATGTGAATTGGTATGGCGGTGGCAGTTGGGCGTATTTGTTTCTTCACATTCACTGTGCAGATTTTGCACACTAACTGTTAAAGTAAATACATCTGGAGAGGAATAGGGTGGCTATTGGGGAGGAGGAGGCCACAGTACAGGGTGGGCCATTCATATGGATACACCTTAATTTGGCTATTTATATGGGTACATAATTTTATGTGAATGGTGAAATTAACAAACAAAACCACCACTATTGGTCTGACACTAACCCACATTAGATAGATCCCTCCAAGACTGTTGGAACAAAAAAATTGATGGTATGATGTTGTATATGGTGTGCATACATAGATCAGGTGTATCCATATAAATGGCCCACCCTGTAGTATCCTTCAGTTTTGCAATGTGTAATATTTTATATCTTCCATTGTATGTGTAAATGCATGTATGTTGTTTTAACTTTATCTGTGTTGTCTCTCTTCTTTTGTCTTCCAGATGGAGCTGGAGAAATATTTTTTATGTTGATGAAGAGTTGGGCATGGGATTTGTTATAACATGTATTTGTTCCTTCTTTTTGCAACTTTCTTACACCTTGTGACTGTTTTTATTCTCTTTTCCAGTATATTATGTAAGCATATATAAGCCTTCTTTTTTGACTGGTCACTTTGTGCGTATTTCATGTGTAGATTTCATATTTGTCATTGTATGTGTTAATGCATGTTAGATGGTATCTCTTTTTCTGTGTTGTCTGTCTTCTGTTTTTTTACAGATGGGTTTCGACTAGTATTTTTCATGGTGAAGAAGAGTTTGGCATGGGGTTTGTTATCACATAACATGTGTTTGCTCTGTCTCCTTGCAACTTTCTTGCACTTTTTGTTTGTTTTTTATTCTCTTTTCCAGTATAATAAGTATGCATATATGATTTATTTATTTTTTTACAGGTCACTGTGCGCATTTCATGGGTAGTATTTTATATCTGTTATTGTATGTGGTAATGCATGTAAATTATTATCTATTTTTTTGTGTTTTCTCTCTTCTGTTTTTTTACAGATGGCGGTCGACAAGTGTTTTTCATGTTGAAGAGGAGTTTGGCATCGTATTTTTTATAACATCTATTTGTTCTTTCTCCTTGCAACTTTCTTACTCTTTTTGTCTGACTTTTTTTTCTCTTTTTCAGTATGATAAGTATGCATAAATAATCATTCTTTTTATACAGGCCACTTTGTGTGCATTTCACGGGTAGTATTTTATATCTGTTATTGTATGTGGTAATGCATGTAAATTGGTATCTCCTTTTTTGTGTTGTCTCTCTTCTGTTTTCTTACAGATGGCGGTCGACAAGTGTTTTTCATGGTGAAGAAGAGTTGTGCGTGTGAATTGGTATGGCGGTGGCAGTTGGGCATATTTGTTTCTTTACATTCACTGTGCAGATTTTGCACACTAACTGTTAAAGAAAATAAATCTGGAGAGGAATAGGGTGGCTATTGGGGAGGAGGAGGCCACAGTACAGGGTGGGCCATTTATATGGATACACCTTAATTTGGCTATTTATATGGGTACATCATTTTATGTGAATGGTGAAATTAACAAACAAAACCACCACTATTGGTCTGACACTAACCCACATTAGATAGATCCCTCCAAGACTGTTGGAACAAAAACATTGATGGTATGATGTTGTATATGGGGTGTATACATAGATCAGGTGTATCCATATAAATGGCCCACCCTGTAGTATCCTTTAGTTTTGCACTGTGTAATATTTTATATCTTCCATTGTATGTGTAAATGCATGTATGTTGTTTTAACTTTATCTGTGTTGTCTCTCTTCTTTTATCTTCCAGATGGAGCTGGAGAAATATTTTTTATGTTGATGAAGAGTTGGGCATGGGATTTGTTATAACATGTATTTGTTCCTTCTTTTTGCAACTTTCTTACACTTTGTGACTGTTTTTATTCTCTTTTCCAGTATAATATGTAAGCATATATAAGCCTTCTTTTTTGACTGGTCACTTTGTGCGTATTTCATGTGTAGATTTTATATTTGTCATTGTATGTGTTAATGCATGTTAGATGGTGTCTCTTTTTCTGTGTTGTCTGTCTTCTGTTTTTTTACAGATGGGGTTCGACTAGTATTTTTCATGGTGAAGAAGAGTTTGGCATGGGGTTTGTTATCACATAACATGTGTTTGCTCTGTCTCCTTGCAACTTTCTTGTACTTTTTGTTTGTTTTTTATTCTCTTTTCCAGTATAATAAGTATGCATATATGATTTATTTATTTTTGTACAGGTCACTGTGCGCATTTCATGGGTAGTATTTAATATCTGTTATTGTATGTGTTAATGCATGTAAGTTGGTATCTCTTTTTTTGTGTTGTCTCTCATCTGTTTTCTTACAGACGGCGGTCAGCAGGTATTTTTTATGTTGAAGAAGAGTTTGGCATCAGGTTTTTTATAACATGTATTTGTTCTTTCTGCTTGCAACTTTCTTACTCTTTTTGTCTGACTTTATTTCTCTTTTCCAGTATAATATGTATGCATATATAAACAATCTTTTTTTACACGTCACTGTGCGCATGTCATGGATAGTATTTTATATCTGTTATTGTATGTGGTAATGCATGTAAATTATTATCTCTTTTTTTGTGTTTTCTCTCTTCTGTTTTCTTACAGATGGCGGTCAACAAGTGTTTTTCATGTTAAAGAGGAGTTTGGCATCGTATTTCTTATAACATCTATTTGTTCTTTCTCCTTGCAACTTTCTTACTCTTTTTGTCTGACTTTTTTTTCTCTTTTTCAGTATGATAAGTATGCATAAATAATCAATCTTTTTTTACAGGTCACTTTGTGTGCATTTCATGGGTAGTATTTTATATCTGTTATTGTATGTGGTAATGCATGTAAATTGGTATCTCCTTTTTTGTGTTGTCTCTCTTCTGTTTTCTTACAGATGGCGGTCGACAAGTGTTTTTCATGGTGAAGAAGAGTTGTGCATGTGAATTGGTATGGCGGTGGCAGTTGGGCGTATTTGTTTCTTTACATTCACTGTGCAGATTTTGCACACTAACTGTTAAAGAAAATAAATCTGGAGAGGAATAGGGTGGCTATTGGGGAGGAGGAGGCCACAGTACAGGGTGGGCCATTCATATGGATACACCTTAATTTGGCTATTTATATGGGTACATCATTTTATGTGAATGGTGAAATTAACAAACAAAACCACCACTATTGGTCTGACACTAACCCACATTAGATAGATCCCTCCAAGACTGTTGGAACAAAAACATTGATGGTATGATGTTGAATATGGGGTGTATACATAGATCAGGTGTATCCATATAAATGGCCCACCCTGTAGTATCCTTTAGTTTTGCAATGTGTAATATTTTATATCTTCCATTGTATGTGTAAATGCATGTATGTTGTTTTAACTTTATCTGTGTTGTCTCTCTTCTTTTATCTTCCAGATGGAGCTGGAGAAATATTTTTTATGTTGATGAAGAGTTGGGCATGGGATTTGTTATAACATGTATTTGTTCCTTCTTTTTGCAACTTTCTTACACTTTGTGACTGTTTTTATTCTCTTTTTCAGTATAATATGTAAGCATATATAATCCCTCTTTTTTGACTGGTCACTTTGTGCGTATTTCATGTGTAGATTTTATATTTGTCATTCTATGTGTTAATGCATGTTAGATGGTATCTCTTTTTCTGTGTTGTCTGTCTTCTGTTTTTTTACAGATGGGGTTCGACTAGTATTTTTCATGGTGAAGAAGAGTTTGGCATGGGGTTTGTTATCACATAACATGTGTTTGCTCTGTCTCCTTGCAACTTTCTTGCACTTTTTGTTTGTTTTCTATTCTCTTTTCCAGTATAATAAGTATGCATATATGATTTATTTATTTTTTTACAGGTCACTGTGCGCATTTCATGGGTAGTATTTTATATCTGTTATTGTATGTGTTAATGCATGTAAGTTGGTATCTCTTTTTTTGTGTTGTCTCTCATCTGTT
Source organism: Hyperolius riggenbachi (assembly GCF_040937935.1). Classification (NCBI taxonomy): domain Eukaryota; kingdom Metazoa; phylum Chordata; class Amphibia; order Anura; family Hyperoliidae; genus Hyperolius; species Hyperolius riggenbachi. The sequence continues at coordinate 237,860,518 of NC_090654.1, read as the reverse complement.
TTCTTACAGACGGCGGTCGACAGGTATTTTTCATGTTGAAGAAGAGTTTGGTATTAGGTTTTTTATAACATGTATTTGTTCTTTCTGCTTGCAACTTTCTTACTCTTTTTGTCTGACTTTATTTCTCTTTTCCAGTATAATATGTATGCATATATAAACAATCTTTTTTTACATGTCACTGTGCGCATGTCATGGATAGTATTTTATATCTGTTATTGTATGTGGTAATGCATGTAAATTATTATCTCTTTTTTTGTGTTTTCTCTCTTCTGTTTTCTTACAGATGGCGGTCGACAAGTGTTTTTCAAGTTGAAGAGGAGTTTGGCATCGTATGTTTTATAACATCTATTTGTTCTTTCTCCTTGCAACTTTCTAACTCTTTTTGTCTGACTTTTTTTCTCTTTTTCAGTATGATAAGTATGCATAAATAATCAATCTTTTTTACAGGTCACTTTGTGTGCAGTTCATGGGTAGTATTTTATATCTGTTATTGTATGTGGTAATGCATGTAAATTGGTATCTCCTTTTTTTGTGTTGTCTCTCTTCTGTTTTCTTACAGATGGCGGTCGACAAGTGTTTTTCATGGTGAAGAAGAGTTGTGCATGTGAATTGTTATGGCGGTGGCAGTTGTGTGTATTTGTTTCTTTACATTCACTGTGCAGATTTTGCACACTAACTGTTAAAGAAAATAAATCTGGAGAGGAATAGGGTGGCTATTGGGGAGGAGGAGGCCACAGTACAGGGTGGGCCATTTATATGGATACACCTTAATTTGGTTATTTATATGGGTACATAATTTTATGTGAATGGTGAAATTAACAAACAAAACCACCACTATTGGTCTGACACTAACCCACATTAGATAGAGCCCTCCAAGACTGTTGGAACAAAAACATTGATGGTATGATGTTGTATATGGGGTGTATACATAGATCAGGTGTATCCATATAAATGGCCCACCCTGTAGTATCCTTTAGTTTTGCAATGTGTAATATTTTATATCTTCCATTGTATGTGTAAATGCATGTATGTTGTTTTAACTTTATCTGTGTTGTCTCTCTTCTTTTATCTTCCAGATGGAGCTGGAGAAATATTTTTGATGTTGATGAAGAGTTGGGCATGGGATTTGTTATAACATGTATTTGTTCCATCTTTTTGCAACTTTCTTACACTTTGTGACTGTTTTTATTCTCTTTTTCAGTATAATATGTAAGCATATATAATCCCTCTTTTTTGACTGGTCACTTTGTGCGTATTTCATGTGTAGATTTTATATTTGTCATTCTATGTGTTAATGCATGTTAGATGGTATCTCTTTTTCTGTGTTGTCTGTCTTCTGTTTTTTTACAGATGGGGTTCGACTAGTATTTTTCATGGTGAAGAAGAGTTTGGCATGGGGTTTGTTATCACATAACATGTGTTTGCTCTGTCTCCTTGCAACTTTCTTGCACTTTTTGTTTGTTTTCTATTCTCTTTTCCAGTATAATAAGTATGCATATATGATTTATTTATTTTTTTACAGGTCACTGTGCGCATTTCATGGGTAGTATTTTATATCTGTTATTGTATGTGTTAATGCATGTAAGTTGGTATCTCTTTTTTTGTGTTGTCTCTCATCTGTTTTCTTACAGACGGCGGTCGACAGGTATTTTTCATGTTGAAGAAGAGTTTGGTATTAGGTTTTTTATAACATGTATTTGTTCTTTCTGCTTGCAACTTTCTTACTCTTTTTGTCTGACTTTATTTCTCTTTTCCAGTATAATATGTATGCATATATAAACAATCTTTTTTTACATGTCACTGTGCGCATGTCATGGATAGTATTTTATATCTGTTATTGTATGTGGTAATGCATGTAAATTATTATCTCTTTTTTTGTGTTTTCTCTCTTCTGTTTTCTTACAGATGGCGGTCGACAAGTGTTTTTCAAGTTGAAGAGGAGTTTGGCATCGTATGTTTTATAACATCTATTTGTTCTTTCTCCTTGCAACTTTCTAACTCTTTTTGTCTGACTTTTTTTCTCTTTTTCAGTATGATAAGTATGCATAAATAATCAATCTTTTTTACAGGTCACTTTGTGTGCAGTTCATGGGTAGTATTTTATATCTGTTATTGTATGTGGTAATGCATGTAAATTGGTATCTCCTTTTTTTGTGTTGTCTCTCTTCTGTTTTCTTACAGATGGCGGTCGACAAGTGTTTTTCATGGTGAAGAAGAGTTGTGCATGTGAATTGTTATGGCGGTGGCAGTTGTGTGTATTTGTTTCTTTACATTCACTGTGCAGATTTTGCACACTAACTGTTAAAGAAAATAAATCTGGAGAGGAATAGGGTGGCTATTGGGGAGGAGGAGGCCACAGTACAGGGTGGGCCATTTATATGGATACACCTTAATTTGGTTATTTATATGGGTACATAATTGTATGTGAATGGTGAAATTAACAAACAAAACCACCACTATTGGTCTGACACTAACCCACATTAGATAGAGCCCTCCAAGACTGTTGGAACAAAAACATTGATGGTATGATGTTGTATATGGGGTGTATACATAGATCAGGTGTATCCATATAAATGGCCCACCCTGTAGTATCCTTTAGTTTTGCAATGTGTAATATTTTATATCTTCCATTGTATGTGTAAATGCATGTATGTTGTTTTAACTTTATCTGTGTTGTCTCTCTTCTTTTATCTTCCAGATGGAGCTGGAGAAATATTTTTGATGTTGATGAAGAGTTGGGCATGGGATTTGTTATAACATGTATTTGTTCCATCTTTTTGCAACTTTCTTACACTTTGGGACTGTTTTTATTCTCTTTTCCAGTATAATATGTAAGCATATATAATCCCTCTTTTTTGACTGGTCACTTTGTGCGTATTTCATGTGTAGATTTTATATTTGTCATTGTATGTGTTAATGCATGTTAGATGGTATCTCTTTTTCTGTGTTGTCTGTCTTCTGTTTTTTTACAGATGGGGTTCGACTAGTATTTTTCATGGTGAAGACGAGTTTGGCATGGGGTTTGTTAATCACATAACATGTGTTTGCTCTGTCTCTTTGCAACTTTCTTGCACTTTTTGTTTGTTTTTTATTCTCTTTTCCAGTATAATAAGTATGCATATATGATTTATTTATTTTTTTACAGGTCACTGTGCGCATTTCATGGGTAGTATTTTATATCTGTTATTGTATGTGTTAATGCATGTAAGTTGGTATCTCTTTTTTTGTGTTGTCTCTCATCTGTTTTCTTACAGAGGGCGGTCGACAGGTATTTTTCATGTTAAAAGAAGAGTTTGGCATCAGGTTTTTTATAACATGTATTTGTTCTTTCTGCTTGCAACTTTCTTACTCTTTTTGTCTGACTTTATTTCTCTTTTCCAGTATAATATGTATGCATATATAAACAATCTTTTTTTACATGTCACTGTGCGCATGTCATGGATAGTATTTTATATCTGTTATTGTATGTGGTAATGCATGTAAATTATTATCTCTTTTTTTGTGTTTTCTCTCTTCTGTTTTCTTACAGATGGCGGTCGACAAGTGTTTTTCATGTTGAAGAGGAGTTTGGCATCGTATTTTTTACAACATCTATTTGTTCTTTCTCCTTGCAACTTTCTTACTCTTTTTGTCTGACTTTTTTTTCTCTTTTTCAGTATGATAAGTATGCATAAATAATCAATCTTTTTTTACAGGCCACTTTGTGTGCATTTCATGGGTAGTATTTTATATCTGTTATTGTATGTGGTAATGCATGTAAATTGGTATCTCCTTTTTTGTGTTGTCTCTCTACTGTTTTCTTACAGATGGCGGTCGACAAGTGTTTTTCATGGTGAAGAAGAGTTGTGCATGTGAATTGTTATGGCGGTGGCAGTTGTGTGTATTTGTTTCTTTACATTCACTGTGCAGATTTTGCACACTAACTGTTAAAGAAAATAAATCTGGAGAGGAATAGGGTGGCTATTGGGGAGGAGGAGGCCACAGTACAGGGTGGGCCATTTATATGGATACACCTTAATTTGGTTATTTATATGGGTACATAATTTTATGTGAATGGTGAAATTAACAAACAAAACCACCACTATTGGTCTGACACTAACCCACATTAGATAGAGCCCTCCAAGACTGTTGGAACAAAAACATTGATGGTATGATGTTGTATATGGGGTGTATACATAGATCAGGTGTATCCATATAAATGGCCCACCCTGTAGTATCCTTTAGTTTTGCAATGTGTAATATTTTATATCTTCCATTGTATGTGTAAATGCATGTATGTTGTTTTAACTTTATCTGTGTTGTCTCTCTTCTTTTATCTTCCAGATGGAGCTGGAGAAATATTTTTGATGTTGATGAAGAGTTGGGCATGGGATTTGTTATAACATGTATTTGTTCCATCTTTTTGCAACTTTCTTACACTTTGTGACTGTTTTTATTCTCTTTTCCAGTATAATATGTAAGCATATATAATCCCTCTTTTTTGACTGGTCACTTTGTGCGTATTTCATGTGTAGATTTTATATTTGTCATTGTATGTGTTAATGCATGTTAGATGGTATCTCTTTTTCTGTGTTGTCTGTCTTCTGTTTTTTTACAGATGGGGTTCGACTAGTATTTTTCATGGTGAAGACGAGTTTGGCATGGGGTTTGTTAATCACATAACATGTGTTTGCTCTGTCTCCTTGCAACTTTCTTGCACTTTTTGTTTGTTTTTTATTCTCTTTTCCAGTATAATAAGTATGCATATATGATTTATTTATTTTTTTACAGGTCACTGTGCGCATTTCATGGGTAGTATTTTATATCTGTTATTGTATGTGTTAATGCATGTAAGTTGGTATCTCTTTTTTTGTGTTGTCTCTCATCTGTTTTCTTACAGAGGGCGGTCGACAGGTATTTTTCATGTTAAAAGAAGAGTTTGGCATCAGGTTTTTTATAACATGTATTTGTTCTTTCTGCTTGCAACTTTCTTACTCTTTTTGTCTGACTTTATTTCTCTTTTCCAGTATAATATGTATGCATATATAAACAATCTTTTTTTACATGTCACTGTGCGCATGTCATGGATAGTATTTTAAATCTGTTATTGTATGTGGTAATGCATGTAAATTATTATCTCTTTTTTTGTGTTTTCTCTCTTCTGTTTTCTTACAGATGGCGGTCGACAAGTGTTTTTCATGTTGAAGAGGAGTTTGGCATCGTATTTTTTATAACATCTATTTGTTCTTTCTCCTTGCAACTTTCTAACTCTTTTTGTCTGACTTTTTTTTCTCTTTTTCAGTATGATAAGTATGCATAAATAATCAATCTTTTTTTACAGGCCACTTTGTGTGCATTTCATGGGTAGTATTTTATATCTGTTATTGTATGTGGTAATGCATGTAAATTGGTATCTCCTTTTTTGTGTTGTCTCTCTTCTGTTTTCTTACAGATGGCGGTCGACAAGTGTTTTTCATGGTGAAGAAGAGTTGTGCATGTGAATTGGTATGGCGGTGGCATTTGGGCGTATTTGTTTCTTTACATTCACTGTGCAGATTTTGCACACTAACTGTTAAAGAAAATAAATCTGGAGAGGAATAGGGTGGCTATTGGGGAGGAGGAGGCCACAGTACAGGGTGGGCCATTTATATGGATACACCTTAATTTGGCTATTTATATGGGTACATAATTTTATGTGAATGGTGAAATTAACAAACAAAACCACCACTATTGGTCTGACACTAACCCACATTAGATAGAGCCCTCCAAGACTGTTGGAACAAAAACATTGATGGTATGATGTTGTATATGGGGTGTATACATAGATCAGGTGTATCCATATAAATGGCCCACCCTGTAGTATCCTTTAGTTTTGCAATGTGTAATATTTTATATCTTCCATTGTATGTGTAAATGCATGTATGTTGTTTTAACTTTATCTGTGTTGTCTCTCTTCTTTTATCTTCCAGATGGAGCTGGAGAAATATTTTTGATGTTGATGAAGAGTTGGGCATGGGATTTGTTATAACATGTATTTGTTCCATCTTTTTGCAACTTTCTTACACTTTGTGACTGTTTTTATTCTCTTTTCCAGTATAATATGTAAGCATATATAATCCCTCTTTTTTGACTGGTCACTTTGTGCGTATTTCATGTGTAGATTTTATATTTGTCATTGTATGTGTTAATGCATGTTAGATGGTATCTCTTTTTCTGTGTTGTCTGTCTTCTGTTTTTTTACAGATGGGGTTCGACTAGTATTTTTCATGGTGAAGACGAGTTTGGCATGGGGTTTGTTAATCACATAACATGTGTTTGCTCTGTCTCCTTGCAACTTTCTTGCACTTTTTGTTTGTTTTTTATTCTCTTTTCCAGTATAATAAGTATGCATATATGATTTATTTATTTTTTTACAGGTCACTGTGCGCATTTCATGGGTAGTATTTTATATCTGTTATTGTATGTGTTAATGCATGTAAGTTGGTATCTCTTTTTTTGTGTTGTCTCTCATCTGTTTTCTTACAGAGGGCGGTCGACAGGTATTTTTCATGTTAAAAGAAGAGTTTGGCATCAGGTTTTTTATAACATGTATTTGTTCTTTCTGCTTGCAACTTTCTTACTCTTTTTGTCTGACTTTATTTCTCTTTTCCAGTATAATATGTATGCATATATAAACAATCTTTTTTTACATGTCACTGTGCGCATGTCATGGATAGTATTTTAAATCTGTTATTGTATGTGGTAATGCATGTAAATTATTATCTCTTTTTTTGTGTTTTCTCTCTTCTGTTTTCTTACAGATGGCGGTCGACAAGTGTTTTTCATGTTGAAGAGGAGTTTGGCATCGTATTTTTTATAACATCTATTTGTTCTTTCTCCTTGCAACTTTCTAACTCTTTTTGTCTGACTTTTTTTTCTCTTTTTCAGTATGATAAGTATGCATAAATAATCAATCTTTTTTTACAGGCCACTTTGTGTGCATTTCATGGGTAGTATTTTATATCTGTTATTGTATGTGGTAATGCATGTAAATTGGTATCTCCTTTTTTTGTGTTGTCTCTCTTCTGTTTTCTTACAGATGGCGGTCGACAAGTGTTTTTCATGGTGAAGAAGAGTTGTGCATGTGAATTGTTATGGCGGTGGCAGTTGTGTGTATTTGTTTCTTTACATTCACTGTGCAGATTTTGCACACTAACTGTTAAAGAAAATAAATCTGGAGAGGAATAGGGTGGCTATTGGGGAGGAGGAGGCCACAGTACAGGGTGGGCCATTTATATGGATACACCTTAATTTGGTTATTTATATGGGTACATAATTTTATGTGAATGGTGAAATTAACAAACAAAACCACCACTATTGGTCTGACACTAACCCACATTAGATAGAGCCCTCCAAGACTGTTGGAACAAAAACATTGATGGTATGATGTTGTATATGGGGTGTATACATAGATCAGGTGTATCCATATAAATGGCCCACCCTGTAGTATCCTTTAGTTTTGCAATGTGTAATATTTTATATCTTCCATTGTATGTGTAAATGCATGTATGTTGTTTTAACTTTATCTGTGTTGTCTCTCTTCTTTTATCTTCCAGATGGAGCTGGAGAAATATTTTTGATGTTGATGAAGAGTTGGGCATGGGATTTGTTATAACATGTATTTGTTCCATCTTTTTGCAACTTTCTTACACTTTGTGACTGTTTTTATTCTCTTTTCCAGTATAATATGTAAGCATATATAATCCCTCTTTTTTGACTGGTCACTTTGTGCGTATTTCATGTGTAGATTTTATATTTGTCATTGTATGTGTTAATGCATGTTAGATGGTATCTCTTTTTCTGTGTTGTCTGTCTTCTGTTTTTTTACAGATGGGGTTCGACTAGTATTTTTCATGGTGAAGACGAGTTTGGCATGGGGTTTGTTAATCACATAACATGTGTTTGCTCTGTCTCTTTGCAACTTTCTTGCACTTTTTGTTTGTTTTTTATTCTCTTTTCCAGTATAATAAGTTTGCATATATGATTTATTTATTTTTTTACAGGTCACTGTGCGCATTTCATGGGTAGTATTTTATATCTGTTATTGTATGTGTTAATGCATGTAAGTTGGTATCTCTTTTTTTGTGTTGTCTCTCTTCTGTTTTCTTACAGAGGGCGGTCGACAGGTATTTTTCATGTTAAAAGAAGAGTTTGGCATCAGGTTTTTTATAACATGTATTTGTTCTTTCTGCTTGCAAATTTCTTACTCTTTTTGTCTGACTTTATTTCTCTTTTCCAGTATAATATGTATGCATATATAAACAATCTTTTTTTACATGTCACTGTGCGCATGTCATGGATAGTATTTTAAATCTGTTATTGTATGTGGTAATGCATGTAAATTATTATCTCTTTTTTTGTGTTTTCTCTCTTCTGTTTTCTTACAGATGGCGGTCGACAAGTGTTTTTCATGTTGAAGAGGAGTTTGGCATCGTATTTTTTATAACATCTATTTGTTCTTTCTCCTTGCAACTTTCTAACTCTTTTTTGTCTGACTTTTTTTTCTCTTTTTCAGTATGATAAGTATGCATAAATAATCAATCTTTTTTTACAGGCCACTTTGTGTGCATTTCATGGGTAGTATTTTATATCTGTTATTGTATGTGGTAATGCATGTAAATTGGTATCTCCTTTTTTGTGTTGTCTCTCTTCTGTTTTCTTACAGATGGCGGTCGACAAGTGTTTTTCATGGTGAAGAAGAGTTGTGCATGTGAATTGGTATGGCGGTGGCATTTGGGCGTATTTGTTTCTTTACATTCACTGTGCAGATTTTGCACACTAACTGTTAAAGAAAATAAATCTGGAGAGGAATAGGGTGGCTATTGGGGAGGAGGAGGCCACAGTACAGGGTGGGCCATTTATATGGATACACCTTAATTTGGCTATTTATATGGGTACATCATTTTATGTGAATGGTGAAATTAACAAACAAAACCACCACTATTGGTCTGACACTAACCCACATTAGATAGATCCCTCCAAGACTGTTGGAACAAAAACATTGATGGTATGATGTTGTATATGGGGTGTATACATAGATCAGGTGTATCCATATAAATGGCCCACCCTGTAGTATCCTTTAGTTTTGCAATGTGTAATATTTTATATCTTCCATTGTATGTGTAAATGCATGTATGTTGTTTTAACTTTATCTGTGTTGTCTCTCTTCTTTTATCTTCCAGATGGAGCTGGAGAAATATTTTTTATGTTGATGAAGAGTTGGGCATGGGATTTGTTATAACATGTATTTGTTCCTTCTTTTTGCAACTTTCTTACACTTTGTGACTGTTTTTATTCTCTTTTCCAGTATAATATGTAAGCATATATATTCCTTCTTTTTTGACTGGTCACTTTGTGCGTATTTCATGTGTAGATTTTATATTTGTCATTGTATGTGTTAATGCATGTTAGATGGTATCTCTTTTTCTGTGTTGTCTGTCTTCTGTTTTTTTACAGATGGGGTTCGACTAGTATTTTTCATGGTGAAGAAGAGTTTGGCATGGGGTTTGTTATCACATAACATGTGTTTGCTCTGTCTCCTTGCAACTTTCTTGTACTTTTTGTTTGTTTTTTATTCTCTTTTCCAGTATAATAAGTATGCATATATGATTTATTTATTTTTTTACAGGTCACTGTGCTCATTTCATGGGTAGTATTTAATATCTGTTATTGTATGTGTTAATGCATGTAAGTTGGTATCTCTTTTTTTGTGTTGTATCTCATCTGTTTTCTTACAGACGGCGGTCAGCAGGTATTTTTTATGTTGAAGAAGAGTTTGGCATCAGGTTTTTTATAACATGTATTTGTTCTTTCTGCTTGCAACTTTCTTACTCTTTTTGTCTGACTTTATTTCTCTTTTCCAGTATAATATGTATGCATATATAAACAATCTTTTTTTACACGTCACTGTGCGCATGTCATGGATAGTATTTTATATCTGTTATTGTATGTGGTAATGCATGTAAATTATTATCTCTTTTTTTGTGTTTTCTCTCTTCTGTTTTCTTACAGATGGCGGTTAACAAGTGTTTTTCATGTTAAAGAGGAGTTTGGCATCGTATTTCTTATAACATCTATTTGTTCTTTCTCCTTGCAACTTTCTTACTCTTTTTGTCTGACTTTTTTTTCTCTTTTTCAGTATGATAAGTATGCATAAATAATCAATCTTTTTTTACAGGTCACTTTGTGTGCATTTCATGGGTAGTATTTTATATCTGTTATTGTATGTGGTAATGCATGTAAATTGGTATCTCCTTTTTTTGTGTTGTCTCTCTTCTGTTTTCTTACAGATGGCGGTCGACAAGTGTTTTTCATGGTGAAGAAGAGTTGTGCATGTGAATTGGTATGGCGGTGGCAGTTGGGCGTATTTGTTTCTTTACATTCACTGTGCAGATTTTGCACACTAACTGTTAAAGAAAATAAATCTGGAGAGGAATAGGGTGGCTATTGGGGAGGAGGAGGCCACAGTACAGGGTGGGCCATTCATATGGATACACCTTAATTTGGCTATTTATATGGGTACATCATTTTATGTGAATGGTGAAATTAACAAACAAAACCACCACTATTGGTCTAACACTAACCCACATTAGATAGATCCCTCCAAGACTGTTGGAACAAAAACATTGATGGTATGATGTTGTATATGGGGTGTATACATAGATCAGGTGTATCCATATAAATGGCCCACCCTGTAGTATCCTTTAGTTTTGCAATGTGTAATATTTTATATCTTCCATTGTATGTGTAAATGCATGTATGTTGTTTTAACTTTATCTGTGTTGTCTCTCTTCTTTTATCTTCCAGATGGAGCTGGAGAAATATTTTTGATGTTGATGAAGAGTTGGGCATGGGATTTGTTATAACATGTATTTGTTCCATCTTTTTGCAACTTTCTTACACTTTGTGACTGTTTTTATTCTCTTTTCCAGTATAATATGTAAGCATATATAATCCCTCTTTTTTGACTGGTCACTTTGTGCGTATTTCATGTGTAGATTTTATATTTGTCATTGTATGTGTTAATGCATGTTAGATGGTATCTCTTTTTCTGTGTTGTCTGTCTTCTGTTTTTTTACAGATGGGGTTCGACTAGTATTTTTCATGGTGAAGACGAGTTTGGCATGGGGTTTGTTAATCACATAACATGTGTTTGCTCTGTCTCTTTGCAACTTTCTTGCACTTTTTGTTTGTTTTTTATTCTCTTTTCCAGTATAATAAGTATGCATATATGATTTATTTATTTTTTTACAGGTCACTGTGCGCATTTCATGGGTAGTATTTTATATCTGTTATTGTATGTGTTAATGCATGTAAGTTGGTATCTCTTTTTTTGTGTTGTCTCTCATCTGTTTTCTTACAGAGGGCGGTCGACAGGTATTTTTCATGTTAAAAGAAGAGTTTGGCATCAGGTTTTTTATAACATGTATTTGTTCTTTCTGCTTGCAACTTTCTTACTCTTTTTCTCTGACTTTATTTCTCTTTTCCAGTATAATATGTATGCATATATAAACAATCTTTTTTTACATGTCACTGTGCGCATGTCATGGATAGTATTTTATATCTGTTATTGTATGTGGTAATGCATGTAAATTATTATCTCTTTTTTTGTGTTTTCTCTCTTCTGTTTTCTTACAGATGGCGGTCGACAAGTGTTTTTCATGTTGAAGAGGAGTTTGGCATCGTATTTTTTATAACATCTATTTGTTCTTTCTCCTTGCAACTTTCTTACTCTTTTTGTCTGACTTTTTTTTCTCTTTTTCAGTATGATAAGTATGCATAAATAATCAATCTTTTTTTACAGGCCACTTTGTGTGCATTTCATGGGTAGTATTTTATATCTGTTATTGTATGTGGTAATGCATGTAAATTGGTATCTCTTTTTTTGTGTTGTCTCTCTTCTGTTTTCTTACAGATGGCGGTCGACAAGTGTTTTTCATGGTGAAGAAGAGTTGTGCATGTGAATTGTTATGGGGGTGGCAGTTGTGTGTATTTGTTTCTTTACATTCACTGTGCAGATTTTGCACACTAACTGTTAAAGAAAATAAATCTGGAGAGGAATAGGGTGGCTATTGGGGAGGAGGAGGCCACAGTACAGGGTGGGCCATTTATATGGATACACCTTAATTTGGTTATTTATATGGGTACATAATTTTATGTGAATGGTGAAATTAACAAACAAAACCAACACTATTGGTCTGACACTAACCCACATTAGATAGAGCCCTCCAAGACTGTTGGAACAAAAACATTGATGGTATGATGTTGTATATGGGGTGTATACATAGATCAGGTGTATCCATATAAATGGCCCACCCTGTAGTATCCTTTAGTTTTGCAATGTGTAATATTTTATATCTTCCATTGTATGTGTAAATGCATGTATGTTGTTTTAACTTTATCTGTGTTGTCTCTCTTCTTTTATCTTCCAGATGGAGCTGGAGAAATATTTTTGATGTTGATGAAGAGTTGGGCATGGGATTTGTTATAACATGTATTTGTTCCATCTTTTTGCAACTTTCTTACACTTTGTGACTGTTTTTATTCTCTTTTCCAGTATAATATGTAAGCATATATAATCCCTCTTTTTTGACTGGTCACTTTGTGCGTATTTCATGTGTAGATTTTATATTTGTCATTGTATGTGTTAATGCATGTTAGATGGTATCTCTTTTTCTGTGTTGTCTGTCTTCTGTTTTTTTACAGATGGGGTTCGACTAGTATTTTTCATGGTGAAGACGAGTTTGGCATGGGGTTTGTTAATCACATAACATGTGTTTGCTCTGTCTCCTTGCAACTTTCTTGCACTTTTTGTTTGTTTTTTATTCTCTTTTCCAGTATAATAAGTATGCATATATGATTTATTTATTTTTTTACAGGTCACTGTGCGCATTTCATGGGTAGTATTTTATATCTGTTATTGTATGTGTTAATGCATGTAAGTTGGTATCTCTTTTTTTGTGTTGTCTCTCATCTGTTTTCTTACAGAGGGCGGTCGACAGGTATTTTTCATGTTAAAAGAAGAGTTTGGCATCAGGTTTTTTATAACATGTATTTGTTCTTTCTGCTTGCAACTTTCTTACTCTTTTTGTCTGACTTTATTTCTCTTTTCCAGTATAATATGTATGCATATATAAACAATCTTTTTTTACATGTCACTGTGCGCATGTCATGGATAGTATTTTAAATTTGTTATTGTATGTGGTAATGCATGTAAATTATTATCTCTTTTTTTGTGTTTTCTTTCTTCTGTTTTCTTACAGATGGCGGTCGACAAGTGTTTTTCATGTTGAAGAGGAGTTTGGCATCGTATTTTTTATAACATCTATTTGTTCTTTCTCCTTGCAACTTTCTAACTCTTTTTGTCTGACTTTTTTTTCTCTTTTTCAGTATGATAAGTATGCATAAATAATCAATCTTTTTTTACAGGCCACTTTGTGTGCATTTCATGGGTAGTATTTTATATCTGTTATTGTATGTGGTAATGCATGTAAATTGGTATCTCCTTTTTTGTGTTGTCTCTCTTCTGTTTTCTTACAGATGGCGGTCGACAAGTGTTTTTCATGGTGAAGAAGAGTTGTGCATGTGAATTGGTATGGCGGTGGCATTTGGGCGTATTTGTTTCTTTACATTCACTGTGCAGATTTTGCACACTAACTGTTAAAGAAAATAAATCTGGAGAGGAATAGGGTGGCTATTGGGGAGGAGGAGGCCACAGTACAGGGTGGGCCATTTATATGGATACACCTTAATTTGGCTATTTATATGGGTACATAATTTTATGTGAATGGTGAAATTAACAAACAAAACCACCACTATTGGTCTGACACTAACCCACATTAGATAGAGCCCTCCAAGACTGTTGGAACAAAAACATTGATGGTATGATGTTGTATATGGGGTGTATACATAGATCAGGTGTATCCATATAAATGGCCCACCCTGTAGTATCCTTTAGTTTTGCAATGTGTAATATTTTATATCTTCCATTGTATGTGTAAATGCATGTATGTTGTTTTAACTTTATCTGTGTTGTCTCTCTTCTTTTATCTTCCAGATGGAGCTGGAGAAATATTTTTGATGTTGATGAAGAGTTGGGCATGGGATTTGTTATAACATGTATTTGTTCCATCTTTTTGCAACTTTCTTACACTTTGTGACTGTTTTTATTCTCTTTTCCAGTATAATATGTAAGCATATATAATCCCTCTTTTTTGACTGGTCACTTTGTGCGTATTTCATGTGTAGATTTTATATTTGTCATTGTATGTGTTAATGCATGTTAGATGGTATCTCTTTTTCTGTGTTGTCTGTCTTCTGTTTTTTTACAGATGGGGTTCGACTAGTATTTTTCATGGTGAAGACGAGTTTGGCATGGGGTTTGTTAATCACATAACATGTGTTTGCTCTGTCTCTTTGCAACTTTCTTGCACTTTTTGTTTGTTTTTTATTCTCTTTTCCAGTATAATAAGTATGCATATATGATTTATTTATTTTTTTACAGGTCACTGTGCGCATTTCATGGGTAGTATTTTATATCTGTTATTGTATGTGTTAATGCATGTAAGTTGGTATCTCTTTTTTTGTGTTGTCTCTCATCTGTTTTCTTACAGAGGGCGGTCGACAGGTATTTTTCATGTTAAAAGAAGAGTTTGGCATCAGGTTTTTTATAACATGTATTTGTTCTTTCTGCTTGCAACTTTCTTACTCTTTTTCTCTGACTTTATTTCTCTTTTCCAGTATAATATGTATGCATATATAAACAATCTTTTTTTACATGTCACTGTGCGCATGTCATGGATAGTATTTTATATCTGTTATTGTATGTGGTAATGCATGTAAATTATTATCTCTTTTTTTGTGTTTTCTCTCTTCTGTTTTCTTACAGATGGCGGTCGACAAGTGTTTTTCATGTTGAAGAGGAGTTTGGCATCGTATTTTTTATAACATCTATTTGTTCTTTCTCCTTGCAACTTTCTTACTCTTTTTGTCTGACTTTTTTTTCTCTTTTTCAGTATGATAAGTATGCATAAATAATCAATCTTTTTTTACAGGCCACTTTGTGTGCATTTCATGGGTAGTATTTTATATCTGTTATTGTATGTGGTAATGCATGTAAATTGGTATCTCTTTTTTTGTGTTGTCTCTCTTCTGTTTTCTTACAGATGGCGGTCGACAAGTGTTTTTCATGGTGAAGAAGAGTTGTGCATGTGAATTGTTATGGGGGTGGCAGTTGTGTGTATTTGTTTCTTTACATTCACTGTGCAGATTTTGCACACTAACTGTTAAAGAAAATAAATCTGGAGAGGAATAGGGTGGCTATTGGGGAGGAGGAGGCCACAGTACAGGGTGGGCCATTTATATGGATACACCTTAATTTGGTTATTTATATGGGTACATAATTTTATGTGAATGGTGAAATTAACAAACAAAACCAACACTATTGGTCTGACACTAACCCACATTAGATAGAGCCCTCCAAGACTGTTGGAACAAAAACATTGATGGTATGATGTTGTATATGGGGTGTATACATAGATCAGGTGTATCCATATAAATGGCCCACCCTGTAGTATCCTTTAGTTTTGCAATGTGTAATATTTTATATCTTCCATTGTATGTGTAAATGCATGTATGTTGTTTTAACTTTATCTGTGTTGTCTCTCTTCTTTTATCTTCCAGATGGAGCTGGAGAAATATTTTTGATGTTGATGAAGAGTTGGGCATGGGATTTGTTATAACATGTATTTGTTCCATCTTTTTGCAACTTTCTTACACTTTGTGACTGTTTTTATTCTCTTTTCCAGTATAATATGTAAGCATATATAATCCCTCTTTTTTGACTGGTCACTTTGTGCGTATTTCATGTGTAGATTTTATATTTGTCATTGTATGTGTTAATGCATGTTAGATGGTATCTCTTTTTCTGTGTTGTCTGTCTTCTGTTTTTTTACAGATGGGGTTCGACTAGTATTTTTCATGGTGAAGACGAGTTTGGCATGGGGTTTGTTAATCACATAACATGTGTTTGCTCTGTCTCCTTGCAACTTTCTTGCACTTTTTGTTTGTTTTTTATTCTCTTTTCCAGTATAATAAGTATGCATATATGATTTATTTATTTTTTTACAGGTCACTGTGCGCATTTCATGGGTAGTATTTTATATCTGTTATTGTATGTGTTAATGCATGTAAGTTGGTATCTCTTTTTTTGTGTTGTCTCTCATCTGTTTTCTTACAGAGGGCGGTCGACAGGTATTTTTCATGTTAAAAGAAGAGTTTGGCATCAGGTTTTTTATAACATGTATTTGTTCTTTCTGCTTGCAACTTTCTTACTCTTTTTGTCTGACTTTATTTCTCTTTTCCAGTATAATATGTATGCATATATAAACAATCTTTTTTTACATGTCACTGTGCGCATGTCATGGATAGTATTTTAAATTTGTTATTGTATGTGGTAATGCATGTAAATTATTATCTCTTTTTTTGTGTTTTCTTTCTTCTGTTTTCTTACAGATGGCGGTCGACAAGTGTTTTTCATGTTGAAGAGGAGTTTGGCATCGAATTTTTTATAACATCTATTTGTTCTTTCTCCTTGCAACTTTCTAACTCTTTTTGTCTGACTTTTTTTTCTCTTTTTCAGTATGATAAGTATGCATAAATAATCAATCTTTTTTTACAGGCCACTTTGTGTGCATTTCATGGGTAGTATTTTATATCTGTTATTGTATGTGGTAATGCATGTAAATTGGTATCTCCTTTTTTGTGTTGTCTCTCTTCTGTTTTCTTACAGATGGCGGTCGACAAGTGTTTTTCATGGTGAAGAAGAGTTGTGCATGTGAATTGGTATGGCGGTGGCATTTGGGCGTATTTGTTTCTTTACATTCACTGTGCAGATTTTGCACACTAACTGTTAAAGAAAATAAATCTGGAGAGGAATAGGGTGGCTATTGGGGAGGAGGAGGCCACAGTACAGGGTGGGCCATTTATATGGATACGCCTTAATTTGGCTATTTATATGGGTACATAATTTTATGTGAATGGTGAAATTAACAAACAAAACCACCACTATTGGTCTGACACTAACCCACATTAGATAGAGCCCTCCAAGACTGTTGGAACAAAAACATTGATGGTATGATGTTGTATATGGGGTGTATACATAGATCAGGTGTATCCATATAAATGGCCCACCCTGTAGTATCCTTTAGTTTTGCAATGTGTAATATTTTATATCTTCCATTGTATGTGTAAATGCATGTATGTTGTTTTAACTTTATCTGTGTTGTCTCTCTTCTTTTATCTTCCAGATGGAGCTGGAGAAATATTTTTGATGTTGATGAAGAGTTGGGCATGGGATTTGTTATAACATGTATTTGTTCCATCTTTTTGCAACTTTCTTACACTTTGTGACTGTTTTTATTCTCTTTTCCAGTATAATATGTAAGCATATATAATCCCTCTTTTTTGACTGGTCACTTTGTGCGTATTTCATGTGTAGATTTTATATTTGTCATTGTATGTGTTAATGCATGTTAGATGGTATCTCTTTTTCTGTGTTGTCTGTCTTCTGTTTTTTTACAGATGGGGTTCGACTAGTATTTTTCATGGTGAAGACGAGTTTGGCATGGGGTTTGTTAATCACATAACATGTGTTTGCTCTGTCTCCTTGCAACTTTCTTGCACTTTTTGTTTGTTTTTTATTCTCTTTTCCAGTATAATAAGTATGCATATATGATTTATTTATTTTTTTACAGGTCACTGTGCGCATTTCATGGGTAGTATTTTATATCTGTTATTGTATGTGTTAATGCATGTAAGTTGGTATCTCTTTTTTTGTGTTGTCTCTCATCTGTTTTCTTACAGAGGGCGGTCGACAGGTATTTTTCATGTTAAAAGAAGAGTTTGGCATCAGGTTTTTTATAACATGTATTTGTTCTTTCTGCTTGCAACTTTCTTACTCTTTTTGTCTGACTTTATTTCTCTTTTCCAGTATAATATGTATGCATATATAAACAATCTTTTTTTACATGTCACTGTGCGCATGTCATGGATAGTATTTTAAATCTGTTATTGTATGTGGTAATGCATGTAAATTATTATCTCTTTTTTTGTGTTTTCTCTCTTCTGTTTTCTTACAGATGGCGGTCGACAAGTGTTTTTCATGTTGAAGAGGAGTTTGGCATCGTATTTTTTATAACATCTATTTGTTCTTTCTCCTTGCAACTTTCTAACTCTTTTTGTCTGACTTTTTTTTCTCTTTTTCAGTATGATAAGTATGCATAAATAATCAATCTTTTTTTACAGGCCACTTTGTGTGCATTTCATGGGTAGTATTTTATATCTGTTATTGTATGTGGTAATGCATGTAAATTGGTATCTCTTTTTTTGTGTTGTCTCTCTTCTGTTTTCTTACAGATGGCGGTCGACAAGTGTTTTTCATGGTGAAGAAGAGTTGTGCATGTGAATTGTTATGGGGGTGGCAGTTGTGTGTATTTGTTTCTTTACATTCACTGTGCAGATTTTGCACACTAACTGTTAAAGAAAATAAATCTGGAGAGGAATAGGGTGGCTATTGGGGAGGAGGAGGCCACAGTACAGGGTGGGCCATTTATATGGATACACCTTAATTTGGTTATTTATATGGGTACATAATTTTATGTGAATGGTGAAATTAACAAACAAAACCAACACTATTGGTCTGACACTAACCCACATTAGATAGAGCCCTCCAAGACTGTTGGAACAAAAACATTGATGGTATGATGTTGTATATGGGGTGTATACATAGATCAGGTGTATCCATATAAATGGCCCACCCTGTAGTATCCTTTAGTTTTGCAATGTGTAATATTTTATATCTTCCATTGTATGTGTAAATGCATGTATGTTGTTTTAACTTTATCTGTGTTGTCTCTCTTCTTTTATCTTCCAGATGGAGCTGGAGAAATATTTTTGATGTTGATGAAGAGTTGGGCATGGGATTTGTTATAACATGTATTTGTTCCATCTTTTTGCAACTTTCTTACACTTTGTGACTGTTTTTATTCTCTTTTCCAGTATAATATGTAAGCATATATAATCCCTCTTTTTTGACTGGTCACTTTGTGCGTATTTCATGTGTAGATTTTATATTTGTCATTGTATGTGTTAATGCATGTTAGATGGTATCTCTTTTTCTGTGTTGTCTGTCTTCTGTTTTTTTACAGATGGGGTTCGACTAGTATTTTTCATGGTGAAGACGAGTTTGGCATGGGGTTTGTTAATCACATAACATGTGTTTGCTCTGTCTCCTTGCAACTTTCTTGCACTTTTTGTTTGTTTTTTATTCTCTTTTCCAGTATAATAAGTATGCATATATGATTTATTTATTTTTTTACAGGTCACTGTGCGCATTTCATGGGTAGTATTTTATATCTGTTATTGTATGTGTTAATGCATGTAAGTTGGTATCTCTTTTTTTGTGTTGTCTCTCATCTGTTTTCTTACAGAGGGCGGTCGACAGGTATTTTTCATGTTAAAAGAAGAGTTTGGCATCAGGTTTTTTATAACATGTATTTGTTCTTTCTGCTTGCAACTTTCTTACTCTTTTTGTCTGACTTTATTTCTCTTTTCCAGTATAATATGTATGCATATATAAACAATCTTTTTTTACATGTCACTGTGCGCATGTCATGGATAGTATTTTAAATTTGTTATTGTATGTGGTAATGCATGTAAATTATTATCTCTTTTTTTGTGTTTTCTTTCTTCTGTTTTCTTACAGATGGCGGTCGACAAGTGTTTTTCATGTTGAAGAGGAGTTTGGCATCGTATTTTTTATAACATCTATTTGTTCTTTCTCCTTGCAACTTTCTAACTCTTTTTGTCTGACTTTTTTTTCTCTTTTTCAGTATGATAAGTATGCATAAATAATCAATCTTTTTTTACAGGCCACTTTGTGTGCATTTCATGGGTAGTATTTTATATCTGTTATTGTATGTGGTAATGCATGTAAATTGGTATCTCCTTTTTTGTGTTGTCTCTCTTCTGTTTTCTTACAGATGGCGGTCGACAAGTGTTTTTCATGGTGAAGAAGAGTTGTGCATGTGAATTGGTATGGCGGTGGCATTTGGGCGTATTTGTTTCTTTACATTCACTGTGCAGATTTTGCACACTAACTGTTAAAGAAAATAAATCTGGAGAGGAATAGGGTGGCTATTGGGGAGGAGGAGGCCACAGTACAGGGTGGGCCATTTATATGGATACACCTTAATTTGGCTATTTATATGGGTACATAATTTTATGTGAATGGTGAAATTAACAAACAAAACCACCACTATTGGTCTGACACTAACCCACATTAGATAGAGCCCTCCAAGACTGTTGGAACAAAAACATTGATGGTATGATGTTGTATATGGGGTGTATACATAGATCAGGTGTATCCATATAAATGGCCCACCCTGTAGTATCCTTTAGTTTTGCAATGTGTAATATTTTATATCTTCCATTGTATGTGTAAATGCATGTATGTTGTTTTAACTTTATCTGTGTTGTCTCTCTTCTTTTATCTTCCAGATGGAGCTGGAGAAATATTTTTGATGTTGATGAAGAGTTGGGCATGGGATTTGTTATAACATGTATTTGTTCCATCTTTTTGCAACTTTCTTACACTTTGTGACTGTTTTTATTCTCTTTTCCAGTATAATATGTAAGCATATATAATCCCTCTTTTTTGACTGGTCACTTTGTGCGTATTTCATGTGTAGATTTTATATTTGTCATTGTATGTGTTAATGCATGTTAGATGGTATCTCTTTTTCTGTGTTGTCTGTCTTCTGTTTTTTTACAGATGGGGTTCGACTAGTATTTTTCATGGTGAAGACGAGTTTGGCATGGGGTTTGTTAATCACATAACATGTGTTTGCTCTGTCTCTTTGCAACTTTCTTGCACTTTTTGTTTGTTTTTTATTCTCTTTTCCAGTATAATAAGTATGCATATATGATTTATTTATTTTTTTACAGGTCACTGTGCGCATTTCATGGGTAGTATTTTATATCTGTTATTGTATGTGTTAATGCATGTAAGTTGGTATCTCTTTTTTTGTGTTGTCTCTCATCTGTTTTCTTACAGAGGGCGGTCGACAGGTATTTTTCATGTTAAAAGAAGAGTTTGGCATCAGGTTTTTTATAACATGTATTTGTTCTTTCTGCTTGCAACTTTCTTACTCTTTTTCTCTGACTTTATTTCTCTTTTCCAGTATAATATGTATGCATATATAAACAATCTTTTTTTACATGTCACTGTGCGCATGTCATGGATAGTATTTTATATCTGTTATTGTATGTGGTAATGCATGTAAATTATTATCTCTTTTTTTGTGTTTTCTCTCTTCTGTTTTCTTACAGATGGCGGTCGACAAGTGTTTTTCATGTTGAAGAGGAGTTTGGCATCGTATTTTTTATAACATCTATTTGTTCTTTCTCCTTGCAACTTTCTTACTCTTTTTGTCTGACTTTTTTTTCTCTTTTTCAGTATGATAAGTATGCATAAATAATCAATCTTTTTTTACAGGCCACTTTGTGTGCATTTCATGGGTAGTATTTTATATCTGTTATTGTATGTGGTAATGCATGTAAATTGGTATCTCTTTTTTTGTGTTGTCTCTCTTCTGTTTTCTTACAGATGGCGGTCGACAAGTGTTTTTCATGGTGAAGAAGAGTTGTGCATGTGAATTGTTATGGGGGTGGCAGTTGTGTGTATTTGTTTCTTTACATTCACTGTGCAGATTTTGCACACTAACTGTTAAAGAAAATAAATCTGGAGAGGAATAGGGTGGCTATTGGGGAGGAGGAGGCCACAGTACAGGGTGGGCCATTTATATGGATACACCTTAATTTGGTTATTTATATGGGTACATAATTTTATGTGAATGGTGAAATTAACAAACAAAACCAACACTATTGGTCTGACACTAACCCACATTAGATAGAGCCCTCCAAGACTGTTGGAACAAAAACATTGATGGTATGATGTTGTATATGGGGTGTATACATAGATCAGGTGTATCCATATAAATGGCCCACTCTGTAGTATCCTTTAGTTTTGCAATGTGTAATATTTTATATCTTCCATTGTATGTGTAAATGCATGTATGTTGTTTTAACTTTATCTGTGTTGTCTCTCTTCTTTTATCTTCCAGATGGAGCTGGAGAAATATTTTTGATGTTGATGAAGAGTTGGGCATGGGATTTGTTATAACATGTATTTGTTCCATCTTTTTGCAACTTTCTTACACTTTGTGACTGTTTTTATTCTCTTTTCCAGTATAATATGTAAGCATATATAATCCCTCTTTTTTGACTGGTCACTTTGTGCGTATTTCATGTGTAGATTTTATATTTGTCATTGTATGTGTTAATGCATGTTAGATGGTATCTCTTTTTCTGTGTTGTCTGTCTTCTGTTTTTTTACAGATGGGGTTCGACTAGTATTTTTCATGGTGAAGACGAGTTTGGCATGGGGTTTGTTAATCACATAACATGTGTTTGCTCTGTCTCCTTGCAACTTTCTTGCACTTTTTGTTTGTTTTTTATTCTCTTTTCCAGTATAATAAGTATGCATATATGATTTATTTATTTTTTTACAGGTCACTGTGCGCATTTCATGGGTAGTATTTTATATCTGTTATTGTATGTGTTAATGCATGTAAGTTGGTATCTCTTTTTTTGTGTTGTCTCTCATCTGTTTTCTTACAGAGGGCGGTCGACAGGTATTTTTCATGTTAAAAGAAGAGTTTGGCATCAGGTTTTTTATAACATGTATTTGTTCTTTCTGCTTGCAACTTTCTTACTCTTTTTGTCTGACTTTATTTCTCTTTTCCAGTATAATATGTATGCATATATAAACAATCTTTTTTTACATGTCACTGTGCGCATGTCATGGATAGTATTTTAAATTTGTTATTGTATGTGGTAATGCATGTAAATTATTATCTCTTTTTT
This sequence comes from Hyperolius riggenbachi, assembly GCF_040937935.1. Classification (NCBI taxonomy): domain Eukaryota; kingdom Metazoa; phylum Chordata; class Amphibia; order Anura; family Hyperoliidae; genus Hyperolius; species Hyperolius riggenbachi. Next base: position 237,837,517 of record NC_090654.1, on the reverse strand, counting down.
TGTGTTTTCTTTCTTCTGTTTTCTTACAGATGGCGGTCGACAAGTGTTTTTCATGTTGAAGAGGAGTTTGGCATCGAATTTTTTATAACATCTATTTGTTCTTTCTCCTTGCAACTTTCTAACTCTTTTTGTCTGACTTTTTTTTCTCTTTTTCAGTATGATAAGTATGCATAAATAATCAATCTTTTTTTACAGGCCACTTTGTGTGCATTTCATGGGTAGTATTTTATATCTGTTATTGTATGTGGTAATGCATGTAAATTGGTATCTCCTTTTTTGTGTTGTCTCTCTTCTGTTTTCTTACAGATGGCGGTCGACAAGTGTTTTTCATGGTGAAGAAGAGTTGTGCATGTGAATTGGTATGGCGGTGGCATTTGGGCGTATTTGTTTCTTTACATTCACTGTGCAGATTTTGCACACTAACTGTTAAAGAAAATAAATCTGGAGAGGAATAGGGTGGCTATTGGGGAGGAGGAGGCCACAGTACAGGGTGGGCCATTTATATGGATACGCCTTAATTTGGCTATTTATATGGGTACATAATTTTATGTGAATGGTGAAATTAACAAACAAAACCACCACTATTGGTCTGACACTAACCCACATTAGATAGAGCCCTCCAAGACTGTTGGAACAAAAACATTGATGGTATGATGTTGTATATGGGGTGTATACATAGATCAGGTGTATCCATATAAATGGCCCACCCTGTAGTATCCTTTAGTTTTGCAATGTGTAATATTTTATATCTTCCATTGTATGTGTAAATGCATGTATGTTGTTTTAACTTTATCTGTGTTGTCTCTCTTCTTTTATCTTCCAGATGGAGCTGGAGAAATATTTTTGATGTTGATGAAGAGTTGGGCATGGGATTTGTTATAACATGTATTTGTTCCATCTTTTTGCAACTTTCTTACACTTTGTGACTGTTTTTATTCTCTTTTCCAGTATAATATGTAAGCATATATAATCCCTCTTTTTTGACTGGTCACTTTGTGCGTATTTCATGTGTAGATTTTATATTTGTCATTGTATGTGTTAATGCATGTTAGATGGTATCTCTTTTTCTGTGTTGTCTGTCTTCTGTTTTTTTACAGATGGGGTTCGACTAGTATTTTTCATGGTGAAGACGAGTTTGGCATGGGGTTTGTTAATCACATAACATGTGTTTGCTCTGTCTCCTTGCAACTTTCTTGCACTTTTTGTTTGTTTTTTATTCTCTTTTCCAGTATAATAAGTATGCATATATGATTTATTTATTTTTTTACAGGTCACTGTGCGCATTTCATGGGTAGTATTTTATATCTGTTATTGTATGTGTTAATGCATGTAAGTTGGTATCTCTTTTTTTGTGTTGTCTCTCATCTGTTTTCTTACAGAGGGCGGTCGACAGGTATTTTTCATGTTAAAAGAAGAGTTTGGCATCAGGTTTTTTATAACATGTATTTGTTCTTTCTGCTTGCAACTTTCTTACTCTTTTTGTCTGACTTTATTTCTCTTTTCCAGTATAATATGTATGCATATATAAACAATCTTTTTTTACATGTCACTGTGCGCATGTCATGGATAGTATTTTAAATCTGTTATTGTATGTGGTAATGCATGTAAATTATTATCTCTTTTTTTGTGTTTTCTCTCTTCTGTTTTCTTACATATGGCGGTCGACAAGTGTTTTTCATGTTGAAGAGGAGTTTGGCATCGTATTTTTTATAACATCTATTTGTTCTTTCTCCTTGCAACTTTCTAACTCTTTTTGTCTGACTTTTTTTTCTCTTTTTCAGTATGATAAGTATGCATAAATAATCAATCTTTTTTTACAGGCCACTTTGTGTGCATTTCATGGGTAGTATTTTATATCTGTTATTGTATGTGGTAATGCATGTAAATTGGTATCTCCTTTTTTGTGTTGTCTCTCTTCTGTTTTCTTACAGATGGCGGTCGACAAGTGTTTTTCATGGTGAAGAAGAGTTGTGCATGTGAATTGGTATGGCGGTGGCATTTGGGCGTATTTGTTTCTTTACATTCACTGTGCAGATTTTGCACACTAACTGTTAAAGAAAATAAATCTGGAGAGGAATAGGGTGGCTATTGGGGAGGAGGAGGCCACAGTACAGGGTGGGCCATTTATATGGATACACCTTAATTTGGCTATTTATATGGGTACATAATTTTATGTGAATGGTGAAATTAACAAACAAAACCACCACTATTGGTCTGACACTAACCCACATTAGATAGAGCCCTCAAAGACTGTTGGAACAAAAACATTGATGGTATGATGTTGTATATGGGGTGTATACATAGATCAGGTGTATCCATATAAATGGCCCACCCTGTAGTATCCTTTAGTTTTGCAATGTGTAATATTTTATATCTTCCATTGTATGTGTAAATGCATGTATGTTGTTTTAACTTTATCTGTGTTGTCTCTCTTCTTTTATCTTCCAGATGGAGCTGGAGAAATATTTTTGATGTTGATGAAGAGTTGGGCATGGGATTTGTTATAACATGTATTTGTTCCATCTTTTTGCAACTTTCTTACACTTCGTGACTGTTTTTATTCTCTTTTCCAGTATAATATGTAAGCATATATAATCCCTCTTTTTTGACTGGTCACTTTGTGCGTATTTCATGTGTAGATTTTATATTTGTCATTGTATGTGTTAATGCATGTTAGATGGTATCTCTTTTTCTGTGTTGTCTGTCTTCTGTTTTTTTACAGATGGGGTTCGACTAGTATTTTTCATGGTGAAGACGAGTTTGGCATGGGGTTTGTTAATCACATAACATGTGTTTGCTCTGTCTCCTTGCAACTTTCTTGCACTTTTTGTTTGTTTTTTATTCTCTTTTCCAGTATAATAAGTATGCATATATGATTTATTTATTTTTTTACAGGTCACTGCGCATTTCATGGGTAGTATTTTATATCTGTTATTGTATGTGTTAATGCATGTAAGTTGGTATCTCTTTTTTTGTGTTGTCTCTCATCTGTTTTCTTACAGAGGGCGGTCGACAGGTATTTTTCATGTTAAAAGAAGAGTTTGGCATCAGGTTTTTTATAACATGTATTTGTTCTTTCTGCTTGCAAATTTCTTACTCTTTTTGTCTGACTTTATTTCTCTTTTCCAGTATAATATGTATGCATATATAAACAATCTTTTTTTACATGTCACTGTGCGCATGTCATGGATAGTATTTTAAATCTGTTATTGTATGTGGTAATGCATGTAAATTATTATCTCTTTTTTTGTGTTTTCTCTCTTCTGTTTTCTTACAGATGGCGGTCGACAAGTGTTTTTCATGTTGAAGAGGAGTTTGGCATCGTATTTTTTATAACATCTATTTGTTCTTTCTCCTTGCAACTTTCTAACTCTTTTTGTCTGACTTTTTTTTCTCTTTTTCAGTATGATAAGTATGCATAAATAATCAATCTTTTTTTACAGGCCACTTTGTGTGCATTTCATGGGTAGTATTTTATATCTGTTATTGTATGTGGTAATGCATGTAAATTGGTATCTCCTTTTTTGTGTTGTCTCTCTTCTGTTTTCTTACAGATGGCGGTCGACAAGTGTTTTTCATGGTGAAGAAGAGTTGTGCATGTGAATTGGTATGGCGGTGGCATTTGGGCGTATTTGTTTCTTTACATTCACTGTGCAGATTTTGCACACTAACTGTTAAAGAAAATAAATCTGGAGAGGAATAGAGTGGCTATTGGGGAGGAGGAGGCCACAGTACAGGGTGGGCCATTTATATGGATACACCTTAATTTGGCTATTTATATGGGTACATCATTTTATGTGAATGGTGAAATTAACAAACAAAACCACCACTATTGGTCTGACACTAACCCACATTAGATAGATCCCTCCAAGACTGTTGGAACAAAAACATTGATGGTATGATGTTGTATATGGGGTGTATACATAGATCAGGTGTATCCATATAAATGGCCCACCCTGTAGTATCCTTTAGTTTTGCAATGTGTAATATTTTATATCTTCCATTGTATGTGTAAATGCATGTATGTTGTTTTAACTTTATCTGTGTTGTCTCTCTTCTTTTATCTTCCAGATGGAGCTGGAGAAATATTTTTTATGTTGATGAAGAGTTGGGCATGGGATTTGTTATAACATGTATTTGTTCCTTCTTTTTGCAACTTTCTTACACTTTGTGACTGTTTTTATTCTCTTTTCCAGTATAATATGTAAGCATATATATTCCTTCTTTTTTGACTGGTCACTTTGTGCGTATTTCATGTGTAGATTTTATATTTGTCATTGTATGTGTTAATGCATGTTAGATGGTATCTCTTTTTCTGTGTTGTCTGTCTTCTGTTTTTTTACAGATGGGGTTCGACTAGTATTTTTCATGGTGAAGAAGAGTTTGGCATGGGGTTTGTTATCACATAACATGTGTTTGCTCTGTCTCCTTGCAACTTTCTTTTTGAAAAATCTTTATTTAGTAAGACAAGCCGTCACAGTACAAGGTATAATTTGAAGACAAAGTCAATTTGTTCGGCTATAGCAATCAAAGATATAGATAGCATAATTTTTAACAATTTTACACAATATGTGGTACAGCCAGATTCCTTGATAACCCCCTGTTGGAGTATATAAGAGTAAAGATCCTTCTTTTTAATATAAGGGTCACATCTCTAGACTCGTGCTTATATCTCTCTGTTTGTACCTAAAGGCTATTGCCAATAGCATTGTGGTATAGGTTATGTATCTATTGGCCATTCTTCTAGTGAGAAAGGTAAAGAACATATAAAACTAAAACAACAACAAAAACAACGTCAAGACCACTATGTATCCCAGGAGACGCCACCCCGTCTTATATTTTAGAGATTTGTCAGGATGACGGGGAGCGTCCGTGTGTGACGACCCCACTCTATCTGAATTACCTCTATGCAGCTAAGATTTCTCTTTTCCTGAGTTATGTATACATCAAATACTAGGAGTTATTTTACAACCTCTATTGTCCCTCCTCTATCTCTCATTCGCTACCACTGCTTTGAACTCCTCCGATTCTCTAAATGCCAGCCAACATCTCCATGTCTTTTGTAAAACTTCTGTTCTATTTTGGGCCACGTGTGCAAGTTGCTCCATTGTATATACCAGGTCTATTTCCCTGACCACTTCTTGCATGTCAGGTGTCGCTGCGCTTTTCCAGTGTCTGACTATAGTACACTTAGCTGCATTGAGAATATGTCTCAACATAGATTTTTTATACTTCCTGATTGACCAGTTGTTATGCTGTATCAAATAGAATCCCGCAGTGAATGGAATCTCTCCCTCTATCACCCCACTTAGCAGTTTTTCTACTCCTCTCCAGAGAGGTAGTAGCTTAGGGCAATCCCAGAGGATGTGTAGGAGCGTGCCCCTATGTTTTCCACATCTCCAGCATTCAGGATTAATATCTGGAAAGATATGTTGAAGTTTAGCGGGTGTCTGATACCAATGCGTCAGGATTTTGTAGTTAATTTCCTGGATACGTGTTGCCAGGGAAGATTTATGGGTAAAAATATATATCTTTCTCCTCTGAGGTGGGGAGAGTGAGACTCCAAGTTCGCCTTCCCATTTATCCATGAAGGTCATGTTGGGGGCTGACTGGTCAATCAGGAGTGAGTACAGTATTGATAAAATTTTTCTCATTGGTTCTTTCCCTGTACATAGTTTCTCAAATGTCGTAACTGGGCGAATCATGCTTGGTTGTATATTTAGACGTCTCAAGTAATAACGTATTTGGAATAGGTTCCACCAGTTTAGATTGAGTCGAGGGAATTTCTCTTTAAGGTGGTCAAGGGTCGGCCAGTCGTTTATCACTGTAAAAGAGGTGAGTGTTAATGCCCTTCTGTCTTCTAAGTGTCTAGGGTCGTTGTTAGATATCGTTGGAATGTCTGGGTTTGTCAGTAATGGAAGCAGAGGTGAGGGCTCCGGGGAGAGTTCTGTCATGTGTCTTATCTTGTTAAGGTTTTTAAAGGTGTTGAGGCACAGAGGAGGACAATGCCAATCAGACATGTCTGGGTTTGCTATCCAAAGTAGATCTGTCAGAGGGATTGGTGTTAGATCTTGTTCTAATTTGGTCCATTGTTTGCAGGCTGTGTGCCTACTCCAGTCTACTGCTCTTGTAAGTATCGCTGCCCGGTAATAGAGTGTGACATTTGGTACTGCTAGGCCCCCTGCTTGTTTAGAGCAGTATAAAATCTCTCTTTTAAGTCTGGGGGGTTTGTGCTTCCAGATGTACCTATTAAAGGTCATTTGTACCCTTCTGAGGAAAGAGACTGGTATGTGAATAGGAAGGGTCTGGAACAAGTAAAGCAGTCTGGGCATCACGTTCAGTTTTATAACTGCTATGCGCCCAATCCAAGATAGTTGGGGCAATTCCCATTTTTTAAGATCTTCTGTCAGCTTTCCCAACATCGGGGGAAAGTTCAGGGTGAAGACTTCTCTCATGGAATTTGCGATATTAGTGCCTAAATATCTAATGCATTTGGGGTTCCATTTAAATGGAAATGCAGCTTCTAAGTGTTGCCTAGCGCCTTCAGATAGACTCACGTTAAATGCTTCACATTTCTCTAGGTTGATCTTGAAGTGGGAGACTCGGGCGAATCTTTTAAATTCTTCCAGGAGGTTGGGAAGTGTTGTAGCTGGATTTTTGATGTAAAATAACAGATCGTCCGCGTATGCGGCTACTTTATGTTCAGTGTCTCCCACTTCAATACCCATTATATTTCTATTTTCCCTAATGTGACAAAGGAACGGCTCTAACGCTAGTGCGAAGATGAGGGGGGACAATGGGCATCCCTGCCTAGTGCCATTACGTATATTTAGTGGTTTAGAGAGATCTCCATTGATCTTAATGCGTGCCGATGGGACCGTATATAGTGCTCCAATAGAGGAGAGGATTCTAGGTCCCATTTTTGAGTGTTGCAGCACTGCTCTGATCCAGTCCCAGCCCACCCGGTCGAACGCTTTTTCGGCATCTGTGGAAAGGAGCATACCTTGTGTTCTTCTAGACCGGATGAGCTGGACCAGATCCAGAGTCCTGATTGTATTGTCCCTTGCTTCTCTATTTGGTATGAAGCCGACCTGGTCCCAGTGTACCAGGTGGTTCATATGCGGGGCAATCCTATTGGCCAGAATTTTGGAGAACATTTTTAGGTCAAGGTTTAATAGGGAGATTGGCCTGTAGCTTCCACATGCTGATGGATCTTTATTTGGCTTTAATATCACAGAAATGTGAGATTCTAATGACTGTGCTGGAAATTTAAGCTCTGTATCACCTTCTGCCAGGGCATTAAAAAGTTTACAAAGGTATGGGGCCAGAATATCCTTGTACTTTTTATAGTATTCGGCTGGGAACCCATCTGGTCCTGGCGCCTTGCCTATCTTGATCCCTGATATGACCCCTTTAATTTCCTGCTCAGAAATGGGAGATTCAAGTTCCGTAATTGCCTCATCTTCTAGTTTGGGAAGGTTTGCTTTATGTAAATATCTTTGGATCGTTTCTTTCATAATCTGTTTTTCATTCTTACTATGGTGGCTTTCTAGGTTATATAGTTTAGAGTAGAATCCTCTAAAGCAGCTTGCAATAGAGCCGTTCCTTATGTGCTTCCTCCCGTTAGTGTCTATTATCTGTGCCACATAAGTTCTTTGCATCTGTTTTTTGAGCGCTTTGGCAAGTAATCTGCCTGATTTGTTCCCATTAATGTAATAGAGGTTTTGGCATCTGCGTGCTGCTTGTTTAGCATATTCCTGAAGAAATTTGTTAAGCTTAGTTCTATGCTCCTTGAGTGTGTTTAGTACTTCCGGTTCTAGGGAGTTTTTGTGCCTAAGTTCTAACCTTAGAATTTCTTCTGTGAGCTGTTTAACCTGCGCATTTCTTTCTCTCTTGATTTTTGCACCCATCTGAATTAGAAAGCCCCTCAACACACATTTATGTGTTTCCCATACTATGGGGGGCGAGGTATCCTCAGTGTCATTGATCCGAAAGTAGTCATTCAGCTCTCTCTCAATCCCTCTGGCGCATTCAGCATCCTGCATTGTTGAGATATTCATTCTCCAAGTGAAAGGACAATCCTTTTTAGATTTGCTGTTTAAAGTGACACTTACAGGTGCGTGGTCTGAGTAGGATATAATTCCTATGTCAGCTCCAATATGCTCCGATAAAAGATTGTGAGAGATCAGAATATAATCAATTCTACTGTAAGTCTGAAATACACCAGAGAAGAAGGAGTAGTCTCTAGTATCTGCATGCGTAACCCTCCATACATCTACAAGCTGTCGTTCATGGAGAAGCTTTTTGATTCTATTAGTTTTTGCTAGTGACACCACAGACCTTCCTTGAGAGGTATCAACCTTGGGGTTCAGAGCTAAATTTAAATCACCTCCTATTATGATGCTTCCCTCTGCAAAGGTATCAAGTTCCTCCAAAACATTCTGTATGAACGAAACTTGGTCTACATTGGGAGCATAGATAGATCCCAGGGTATATTTCACTCCTCTGATTAGGCATTTGACTAGGCAGAATCTTCCTCCCTGGTCTGTTTTGGTGTCAATCTCTATAAATGGGAGGTTCTTATTAATCAAGATAGCTGTTCCCTTGGTCTTTGATTCAGGAGTCACGCTCAGATAAGAGGTAGGGAAATGTTTATCCTGTATATTGGGATGATTATCTCGTCTAAAATGGGTCTCCTGAATGAAAACAATCTGTGCTCCCTGCTTCTCCATGTCTTTCAGCAAGACTCTCCTCTTCTCAGGTATATTCAGACCCCTAGCATTGATTGACACACATTTCATAGCTGCCATGGTATTTTCAGGTATAATGAGCTATTTTCAAGTGGCGCCGTCACAAAAGGATACACAGTGGTCCGAGAGAACATAACCTTTAACTGTAAATTTCCCTTCAACATGAAGAGAATAACTAACGTAGCTGCTTTCCTTCTTGGAATAATGACTACCTGAGTCATCCTATGTGGGAGAAGAGAGACCATAGTCGACCTTTCAGACTATCCCCTCCTCACCCCACCCACAACGAACGCTGTTATACGTATGTATATATATATATATATCTTCAGGAATCCTATGAAAGATTAGTTGACATATGGAGTATATCCACAACATTAGTTTCAAAGAGATGCGACTGCCATGTCTGCCAATCCCCCCGATGATTGTAAGGTAAGTATCCCGGATCTTATTTACATCATAGATATTTCTACTGTGGATACTCTAAGTTATATTACACCCATTGCTTCGTTATGTTGAGATTTGAATTCAAAATCACATTCTCCCCCTTCCCCCCTCCCGGACCCCCATTCGCCCTGCAGTTCTACCGCCATGTAGATGTCAATGTGCTTGATATTATGGAGTGCACGTAGTCTTACAGGGATATCAAGGAAGTTGCCCTTAAGTCTGGAACCCCTTTAGGCCGTGTGGTAGGTTCTCTCATTGTCTCATGTATCTATGCAATCCCGCGTCTGGTTAGAAGTGTGCGTATGTCCTTGTTTCAAGGCGACTATTGCAGGTTCTCTTTGCTAGCGTATAAAGAGGTATCATAGTGGCTCCTACAGGACCAGATAATATAGCGGTCAGTTCGGACCCTCTAAGTTGGAAATATGACTTTAGTGTGCATGTCACAGACATGCGCCGTCTTCTGGGATCCTCTATAGGTGATAGTTCACAGGAATGGCTGGGCGTATGACCCTCTGTTCACCAAGTGTGTTGTTTAGTAAGTAAAGCTCAGTATGGGGGGGACTCTTCTTATTTACTTTGAAGTAAGATAGTGTGCACTTGGCTCAGCTCAGGTACTGCAGGATTACGGAGGGCAAGTGATATGGGCTGGGAGATCCTGGCATTATGGAGGGAGTAGGGGGGGGCCTGCGGTTTACTATCTGGGGTGATTGTACAGTACCTTATCGTTGTACCCTTTTAAGCCTCCCTGGGTCTGGTCAGTCGCTGCTCTGTATACTCCATATTTTCAGCGTCGTTGCCTCTTATTTCTTTGTGGTAAGCCCATGATTAATTTATCCGGTTGCCATTCTGGGACTGTAACTTGTGGTAGGTCCAAGGCCTTAATCAGCTCCGGTAGCTCAGCCGGTGTCCTCAGTGAGTGCACTTTATCTTCGCCGAAGATGTTTAATTGGAAGGGGAATCCCCATCTGTATTTGAGCCCTTTCTCATTTAAGGCTTTCAAGAGTGGCTGCAGCGCTCTTCTTTGAGCCAGAGTGCTCGGGGCAAGGTCCTGGAAAAGCTGGAGTGTGTGTGCCTCATGCTCTATGACCTCCATTTTCCTCGCGGCCTGCATTATCGCTTCCTTCACACTGTAATGGTGGAGTCTACAAATAATGTCGCGTGGTGGTTCATTTTCAGCCGGTATGGGTCTCAATGCTCTGTGGGCTCTGTCTATCTTGATGATATGACCAGCGGGCTGTCTAAGGATCTCATTAAATATATTTGTTAGAGTATCCTCAATCTGCGGTGTTTCTATAGATTCCGGTAGGCCTCGTACCCTAATGTTGCATCGTCGGCTCCGGTTTTGCTGATCTTCCAGCCCTGCGCGCAGTAGGGAGTTCACCATCACTTGTTGTTGGTTGCTCTCTTTCAGTTTGGCTAGGTCTGTTTTCATCGTCGCCATCTCTCCTTCTAGGCCTACCAATCTTGCGTCATGCGCTTCTACCTCCGCTTGTACGACTTGCAGCTCCGCTCGTGCAGCCGTTGAGATCCGGTCTGCAAGCTCAGAAAGGTCATCTTTTGTAGGGAGGTTATGAAGGAAGTCTCTTATCTCGTTCAGAGATCTAGTGGTGGCTGCCGCTGCTTCCAGGGCCTTGTCCGTGCCGCCGGTGTTGGGCGGAGTGTCGGCCATCTTAGATGGAGTCTGCGTGGCCTCATTGCGTTTGAGGTATTTTGTGACTCTCTGCTGCCCGGGCGAGGTCTCGGGGCTTGGCGTTTTAGTTCCCTTTTTGCTCTTGGATCTTCCAGTCATATTTTGATATAGGTCTGGGCGTTGAAACGGATTCCAGTCTTTGATACGTTGTGGGTGAGTGAGGAGCTCTGTAGAAACACGTCTTTACGCCGCCATGGCTAACTCCGCCCCCTCCTTGCAACTTTCTTGTACTTTTTGTTTGTTTTTTATTCTCTTTTCCAGTATAATAAGTATGCATATATGATTTATTTATTTTTTTACAGGTCACTGTGCGCATTTCATGGGTAGTATTTAATATCTGTTATTGTATGTGTTAATGCATGTAAGTTGGTATCTCTTTTTTTGTGTTGTCTCTCATCTGTTTTCTTACAGACGGCGGTCAGCAGGTATTTTTTATGTTGAAGAAGAGTTTGGCATCAGGTTTTTTATAACATGTATTTGTTCTTTCTGCTTGCAACTTTCTTACTCTTTTTGTCTGACTTTATTTCTCTTTTCCAGTATAATATGTATGCATATATAAACAATCTTTTTTTACACGTCACTGTGCGCATGTCATGGATAGTATTTTATATCTGTTATTGTATGTGGTAATGCATGTAAATTATTATCTCTTTTTTTGTGTTTTCTCTCTTCTGTTTTCTTACAGATGGCGGTCTACAAGTGTTTTTCATGTTAAAGAGGAGTTTGGCATCGTATTTCTTATAACATCTATTTGTTCTTTCTCCTTGCAACTTTCTTACTCTTTTTGTCTGACTTTTTTTTCTCTTTTTCAGTATGATAAGTATGCATAAATAATCAATCTTTTTTTACAGGTCACTTTGTGTGCATTTCATGGGTAGTATTTTATATCTGTTATTGTATGTGGTAATGCATGTAAATTGGTATCTCCTTTTTTGTGTTGTCTCTCTTCTGTTTTCTTACAGATGGCGGTCGACAAGTGTTTTTCATGGTGAAGAAGAGTTGTGCATGTGAATTGGTATGGCGGTGGCATTTGGGCGTATTTGTTTCTTTACATTCACTGTGCAGATTTTGCACACTAACTGTTAAAGAAAATAAATCTGGAGAGGAATAGGGTGGCTATTGGGGAGGAGGAGGCCACAGTACAGGGTGGGCCATTTATATGGATACACCTTAATTTGGCTATTTATATGGGTACATCATTTTATGTGAATGGTGAAATTAACAAACAAAACCACCACTATTGGTCTAACACTAACCCACATTAGATAGATCCCTCCAAGACTGTTGGAACAAAAACATTGATGGTATGATGTTGAATATGGGGTGTATACATAGATCAGGTGTATCCATATAAATGGCCCACCCTGTAGTATCCTTTAGTTTTGCAATGTGTAATATTTTATATCTTCCATTGTATGTGTAAATGCATGTATGTTGTTTTAACTTTATCTGTGTTGTCTCTCTTCTTTTATCTTCCAGATGGAGCTGGAGAAATATTTTTTATGTTGATGAAGAGTTGGGCATGGGATTTGTTATAACATGTATTTGTTCCTTCTTTTTGCAACTTTCTTACACTTTGTGACTGTTTTTATTCTCTTTTTCAGTATAATATGTAAGCATATATAATCCCTCTTTTTTGACTGGTCACTTTGTGCGTATTTCATGTGTAGATTTTATATTTGTCATTCTATGTGTTAATGCATGTTAGATGGTATCTCTTTTTCTGTGTTGTCTGTCTTCTGTTTTTTTACAGATGGGGTTCGACTAGTATTTTTCATGGTGAAGAAGAGTTTGGCATGGGGTTTGTTATCACATAACATGTGTTTGCTCTGTCTCCTTGCAACTTTCTTGCACTTTTTGTTTGTTTTCTATTCTCTTTTCCAGTATAATAAGTATGCATATATGATTTATTTATTTTTTTACAGGTCACTGTGCGCATTTCATGGGTAGTATTTTATATCTGTTATTGTATGTGTTAATGCATGTAAGTTGGTATCTCTTTTTTTGTGTTGTCTCTCATCTGTTTTCTTACAGACGGCGGTCGACAGGTATTTTTCATGTTGAAGAAGAGTTTGGTATCAGGTTTTTTATAACATGTATTTGTTCTTTCTGCTTGCAACTTTCTTACTCTTTTTGTCTGACTTTATTTCTCTTTTCCAGTATAATATGTATGCATATATAAACAATCTTTTTTTACATGTCACTGTGCGCATGTCATGGATAGTATTTTATATCTGTTATTGTATGTGGTAATGCATGTAAATTATTATCTCTTTTTTTGTGTTTTCTCTCTTCTGTTTTCTTACAGATGGCGGTCGACAAGTGTTTTTCAAGTTGAAGAGGAGTTTGGCATCGTATTTTTTATAACATCTATTTGTTCTTTCTCCTTGCAACTTTCTAACTCTTTTTGTCTGACTTTTTTTCTCTTTTTCAGTATGATAAGTATGCATAAATAATCAATCTTTTTTACAGGTCACTTTGTGTGCAGTTCATGGGTAGTATTTTATATCTGTTATTGTATGTGGTATTGCATGTAAATTGGTATCTCCTTTTTTTGTGTTGTCTCTCTTCTGTTTTCTTACAGATGGCGGTCGACAAGTGTTTTTCATGGTGAAGAAGAGTTGTGCATGTGAATTGTTATGGCGGTGGCAGTTGTGTGTATTTGTTTCTTTACATTCACTGTGCAGATTTTGCACACTAACTGTTAAAGAAAATAAATCTGGAGAGGAATAGGGTGGCTATTGGGGAGGAGGAGGCCACAGTACAGGGTGGGCCATTTATATGGATACACCTTAATTTGGTTATTTATATGGGTACATAATTTTATGTGAATGGTGAAATTAACAAACAAAACCACCACTATTGGTCTGACACTAACCCACATTAGATAGAGCCCTCCAAGACTGTTGGAACAAAAACATTGATGGTATGATGTTGTATATGGGGTGTATACATAGATCAGGTGTATCCATATAAATGGCCCACCCTGTAGTATCCTTTAGTTTTGCAATGTGTAATATTTTATATCTTCCATTGTATGTGTAAATGCATGTATGTTGTTTTAACTTTATCTGTGTTGTCTCTCTTCTTTTATCTTCCAGATGGAGCTGGAGAAATATGTTTGATGTTGATGAAGAGTTGGGCATAGGATTTGTTATAACATGTATTTGTTCCATCTTTTTGCAACTTTCTTACACTTTGTGACTGTTTTTATTCTCTTTTCCAGTATAATATGTAAGCATATATAATCCCTCTTTTTTGACTGGTCACTTTGTGCGTATTTCATGTGTAGATTTTATATTTGTCATTGTATGTGTTAATGCATGTTAGATGGTATCTCTTTTTCTGTGTTGTCTGTCTTCTGTTTTTTTACAGATGGGGTTCGACTAGTATTTTTCATGGTGAAGACGAGTTTGGCATGGGGTTTGTTAATCACATAACATGTGTTTGCTCTGTCTCTTTGCAACTTTCTTGCACTTTTTGTTTGTTTTTTATTCTCTTTTCCAGTATAATAAGTTTGCATATATGATTTATTTATTTTTTTACAGGTCACTGTGCGCATTTCATGGGTAGTATTTTATATCTGTTATTGTATGTGTTAATGCATGTAAGTTGGTATCTCTTTTTTTGTGTTGTCTCTCATCTGTTTTCTTACAGAGGGCGGTCGACAGGTATTTTTCATGTTAAAAGAAGAGTTTGGCATCAGGTTTTTTATAACATGTATTTGTTCTTTCTGCTTGCAAATTTCTTACTCTTTTTGTCTGACTTTATTTCTCTTTTCCAGTATAATATGTATGCATATATAAACAATCTTTTTTTACATGTCACTGTGCGCATGTCATGGATAGTATTTTAAATCTGTTATTGTATGTGGTAATGCATGTAAATTATTATCTCTTTTTTTGTGTTTTCTCTCTTCTGTTTTCTTACAGATGGCGGTCGACAAGTGTTTTTCATGTTGAAGAGGAGTTTGGCATCGTATTTTTTATAACATCTATTTGTTCTTTCTCCTTGCAACTTTCTAACTCTTTTTGTCTGACTTTTTTTTCTCTTTTTCAGTATGATAAGTATGCATAAATAATCAATCTTTTTTTACAGGCCACTTTGTGTGCATTTCATGGGTAGTATTTTATATCTGTTATTGTATGTGGTAATGCATGTAAATTGGTATCTCCTTTTTTGTGTTGTCTCTCTTCTGTTTTCTTACAGATGGCGGTCGACAAGTGTTTTTCATGGTGAAGAAGAGTTGTGCATGTGAATTGGTATGGCGGTGGCATTTGGGCGTATTTGTTTCTTAACATTCACTGTGCAGATTTTGCACACTAACTGTTAAAGAAAATAAATCTGGAGAGGAATAGGGTGGCTATTGGGGAGGAGGAGGCCACAGTACAGGGTGGGCCATTTATATGGATACACCTTAATTTGGCTATTTATATGGGTACATCATTTTATGTGAATGGTGAAATTAACAAACAAAACCACCACTATTGGTCTAACACTAACCCACATTAGATAGATCCCTCCAAGACTGTTGGAACAAAAACATTGATGGTATGATGTTGAATATGGGGTGTATACATAGATCAGGTGTATCCATATAAATGGCCCACCCTGTAGTATCCTTTAGTTTTGCAATGTGTAATATTTTATATCTTCCATTGTATGTGTAAATGCACGTATGTTGTTTTAACTTTATCTGTGTTGTCTCTCTTCTTTTATCTTCCAGATGGAGCTGGAGAAATATTTTTTATGTTGATGAAGAGTTGGGCATGGGATTTGTTATAACATGTATTTGTTCCTTCTTTTTGCAACTTTCTTACACTTTGTGACTGTTTTTATTCTCTTTTTCAGTATAATATGTAAGCATATATAATCCCTCTTTTTTGACTGGTCACTTTGTGCGTATTTCATGTGTAGATTTTATATTTGTCATTCTATGTGTTAATGCATGTTAGATGGTATCTCTTTTTCTGTGTTGTCTGTCTTCTGTTTTTTTACAGATGGGGTTCGACTAGTATTTTTCATGGTGAAGAAGAGTTTGGCATGGGGTTTGTTATCACATAACATGTGTTTGCTCTGTCTCCTTGCAACTTTCTTGCACTTTTTGTTTGTTTTCTATTCTCTTTTCCAGTATAATAAGTATGCATATATGATTTATTTATTTTTTTACAGGTCACTGTGCGCATTTCATGGGTAGTATTTTATATCTGTTATTGTATGTGTTAATGCATGTAAGTTGGTATCTCTTTTTTTGTGTTGTCTCTCATCTGTTTTCTTACAGACGGCGGTCGACAGGTATTTTTCATGTTGAAGAAGAGTTTGGTATCAGGTTTTTTATAACATGTATTTGTTCTTTCTGCTTGCAACTTTCTTACTCTTTTTGTCTGACTTTATTTCTCTTTTCCAGTATAATATGTATGCATATATAAACAATCTTTTTTTACATGTCACTGTGCGCATGTCATGGATAGTATTTTATATCTGTTATTGTATGTGGTAATGCATGTAAATTATTATCTCTTTTTTTGTGTTTTCTCTCTTCTGTTTTCTTACAGATGGCGGTCGACAAGTGTTTTTCAAGTTGAAGAGGAGTTTGGCATCGTATTTTTTATAACATCTATTTGTTCTTTCTCCTTGCAACTTTCTAACTCTTTTTGTCTGACTTTTTTTCTCTTTTTCAGTATGATAAGTATGCATAAATAATCAATCTTTTTTACAGGTCACTTTGTGTGCAGTTCATGGGTAGTATTTTATATCTGTTATTGTATGTGGTATTGCATGTAAATTGGTATCTCCTTTTTTTGTGTTGTCTCTCTTCTGTTTTCTTACAGATGGCGGTCGACAAGTGTTTTTCATGGTGAAGAAGAGTTGTGCATGTGAATTGTTATGGCGGTGGCAGTTGTGTGTATTTGTTTCTTTACATTCACTGTGCAGATTTTGCACACTAACTGTTAAAGAAAATAAATCTGGAGAGGAATAGGGTGGCTATTGGGGAGGAGGAGGCCACAGTACAGGGTGGGCCATTTATATGGATACACCTTAATTTGGTTATTTATATGGGTACATAATTTTATGTGAATGGTGAAATTAACAAACAAAACCACCACTATTGGTCTGACACTAACCCACATTAGATAGAGCCCTCCAAGACTGTTGGAACAAAAACATTGATGGTATGATGTTGTATATGGGGTGTATACATAGATCAGGTGTATCCATATAAATGGCCCACCCTGTAGTATCCTTTAGTTTTGCAATGTGTAATATTTTATATCTTCCATTGTATGTGTAAATGCATGTATGTTGTTTTAACTTTATCTGTGTTGTCTCTCTTCTTTTATCTTCCAGATGGAGCTGGAGAAATATGTTTGATGTTGATGAAGAGTTGGGCATAGGATTTGTTATAACATGTATTTGTTCCATCTTTTTGCAACTTTCTTACACTTTGTGACTGTTTTTATTCTCTTTTCCAGTATAATATGTAAGCATATATAATCCCTCTTTTTTGACTGGTCACTTTGTGCGTATTTCATGTGTAGATTTTATATTTGTCATTGTATGTGTTAATGCATGTTAGATGGTATCTCTTTTTCTGTGTTGTCTGTCTTCTGTTTTTTTACAGATGGGGTTCGACTAGTATTTTTCATGGTGAAGACGAGTTTGGCATGGGGTTTGTTAATCACATAACATGTGTTTGCTCTGTCTCTTTGCAACTTTCTTGCACTTTTTGTTTGTTTTTTATTCTCTTTTCCAGTATAATAAGTTTGCATATATGATTTATTTATTTTTTTACAGGTCACTGTGCGCATTTCATGGGTAGTATTTTATATCTGTTATTGTATGTGTTAATGCATGTAAGTTGGTATCTCTTTTTTTGTGTTGTCTCTCATCTGTTTTCTTACAGAGGGCGGTCGACAGGTATTTTTCATGTTAAAAGAAGAGTTTGGCATCAGGTTTTTTATAACATGTATTTGTTCTTTCTGCTTGCAAATTTCTTACTCTTTTTGTCTGACTTTATTTCTCTTTTCCAGTATAATATGTATGCATATATAAACAATCTTTTTTTACATGTCACTGTGCGCATGTCATGGATAGTATTTTAAATCTGTTATTGTATGTGGTAATGCATGTAAATTATTATCTCTTTTTTTGTGTTTTCTCTCTTCTGTTTTCTTACAGATGGCGGTCGACAAGTGTTTTTCATGTTGAAGAGGAGTTTGGCATCGTATTTTTTATAACATCTATTTGTTCTTTCTCCTTGCAACTTTCTAACTCTTTTTGTCTGACTTTTTTTTCTCTTTTTCAGTATGATAAGTATGCATAAATAATCAATCTTTTTTTACAGGCCACTTTGTGTGCATTTCATGGGTAGTATTTTATATCTGTTATTGTATGTTGTAATGCATGTAAATTGGTATCTCCTTTTTTGTGTTGTCTCTCTTCTGTTTTCTTACAGATGGCGGTCGACAAGTGTTTTTCATGGTGAAGAAGAGTTGTGCATGTGAATTGGTATGGCGGTGGCATTTGGGCGTATTTGTTTCTTAACATTCACTGTGCAGATTTTGCACACTAACTGTTAAAGAAAATAAATCTGGAGAGGAATAGGGTGGCTATTGGGGAGGAGGAGGCCACAGTACAGGGTGGGCCATTTATATGGATACACCTTAATTTGGCTATTTATATGGGTACATCATTTTATGTGAATGGTGAAATTAACAAACAAAACCACCACTATTGGTCTGACACTAACCCACATTAGATAGATCCCTCCAAGACTGTTGGAACAAAAACATTGATGGTATGATGTTGTATATGGGGTGTATACATAGATCAGGTGTATCCATATAAATGGCCCACCCTGTAGTATCCTTCAGTTTTGCAATGTGTAATATTTTATATCTTCCATTGTATGTGTAAATGCATGTATGTTGTTTTAACTTTATCTGTGTTGTCTCTCTTCTTTTATCTTCCAGATGGAGCTGGAGAAATATTTTTTATGTTGATGAAGAGTTGGGCATGGGATTTGTTATAACATGTATTTGTTCCTTCTTTTTGCAACTTTCTTACACTTTGTGACTGTTTTTATTCTCTTTTCCAGTATAATATGTAAGCATATATATTCCTTCTTTTTTGACTGGTCACTTTGTGCGTATTTCATGTGTAGATTTTATATTTGTCATTGTATGTGTTAATGCATGTTAGATGGTATCTCTTTTTCTGTGTTGTCTGTCTTCTGTTTTTTTACAGATGGGGTTCGACTAGTATTTTTCATGGTGAAGAAGAGTTTGGCATGGGGTTTGTTATCACATAACATGTGTTTGCTCTGTCTCCTTGCAACTTTCTTGTACTTTTTGTTTGTTTTTTATTCTCTTTTCCAGTATAATAAGTATGCATATATGATTTATTTATTTTTTTACAGGTCACTGTGCTCATTTCATGGGTAGTATTTAATATCTGTTATTGTATGTGTTAATGCATGTAAGTTGGTATCTCTTTTTTTGTGTTGTATCTCATCTGTTTTCTTACAGACGGCGGTCAGCAGGTATTTTTTATGTTGAAGAAGAGTTTGGCATCAGGTTTTTTATAACATGTATTTGTTCTTTCTGCTTGCAACTTTCTTACTCTTTTTGTCTGACTTTATTTCTCTTTTCCAGTATAATATGTATGCATATATAAACAATCTTTTTTTACACGTCACTGTGCGCATGTCATGGATAGTATTTTATATCTGTTATTGTATGTGGTAATGCATGTAAATTATTATCTCTTTTTTTGTGTTTTCTCTCTTCTGTTTTCTTACAGATGGCGGTTAACAAGTGTTTTTCATGTTAAAGAGGAGTTTGGCATCGTATTTCTTATAACATCTATTTGTTCTTTCTCCTTGCAACTTTCTTACTCTTTTTGTCTGACTTTTTTTTTCTCTTTTTCAGTATGATAAGTATGCATAAATAATCAATCTTTTTTTACAGGTCACTTTGTGTGCATTTCATGGGTAGTATTTTATATCTGTTATTGTATGTAATAATGCATGTAAATTGGTATCTCCTTTTTTGTGTTGTCTCTCTTCTGTTTTCTTACAGACGGTGGTCGACAGGTATTTTTCATGTTGAAGAAGAGTTGTGCATGTGAATTGGTATGGCGGTGGCAGTTGGGCGTATTTGTTTCTTTACATTCACTGTGCAGATTTTGCACACTTACTGTAAAAGAAAATAAATCTGGAGAGGAATAGGGTGGCTATTGGGGAGGAGGAGGCCACAGTACAGGGTGGGCCATTTATATGGATACACCTTAATTTGGCTGTTAATATGGGTACATAATTTTATGTGAATGGTGAAATTAACAAACAAAACCACCACTATTGGTCTGACACTAACCCACATTGGATAGATCCCTCCAAGACTGTTGGAACAAAAACATTGATGGTATGATGTTGTATATGGGGTGTATACATAGATCAGGTGTATCCATATAAATGGCCCACCCTGTAGTATCCTTTAGTTTTGCAATGTGTAATATTTTATATCTTCCATTGTATGTGTAAATGCATGTATGTTGTTTTAACTTTATCTGTGTTGTCTCTCTTCTTTTATCTTCCAGATGGAGCTGGAAAAATATTTTTTATGTTGATGAATAGTTGGGCATGGGATTTGTTATAACATGTATTTGTTCCTTCTTTTTGCAACTTTCTTACACTTTGTTACTGTTTTTATTCTCTTTTCCAGTATAATATGTAAGCATATATAATCCCTCTTTTTTGACTGGTCACTTTGTGCGTATTTCATGTGTAGATTTTATATTTGTCATTCTATGTGTTAATGCATGTTAGATGGTATCTCTTTTTCTGTGTTGTCTGTTTTTTTACAGATGGGGTTCGACTAGTATTTTTCATGGTGAAGAAGAGTTTGGCATGGGGTTTGTTATCACATAACATGTGTTTGCTCTGTCTCCTTGCAACTTTCTTGCACTTTTTGTTTGTTTTTTATTCTCTTTTCCAGTATAATAAGTATGCATATATGATTTATTTATTTTTTTACAGGTCACTGTGCGCATTTCATGGGTAGTATTTTATATCTGTTATTGTATGTGTTAATGCATGTAAGTTGGTATCTCTTTTTTTGTGTTGTCTCTCATCTGTTTTCTTACAGACGGCGGTCGACAAGTATTTTTCATGTTGAAGAGGAGTTTGGCATTGGGTTTGTTATTACATGTATTTGTTCTTTCTGCTTGCAACTTTCTTACTCTTTTTGTCTGACTTTATTTCTCTTTTCCAGTATAATATGTATGCATATATAAACAATCTTATTTCATGGGTAGTAATTTATATCTGTTATTGTATGTGTTAATGCAAGTAAGTTGGTATCTGCTTTTTTGTGTTGTCTCTCTTCTGTTTTCTTACAGATGGCGGTCGACAAGTGTTTTTCATGGTGAAGAAGAGTTGTGCATGTGAATTGTTAGTTGTTTTCTCTTTTTCTGTGTTGTCTCTCTTCTTTTGTCTTCCAGATGGAGCTGGAGAAGTATTTTTTATGCTGATGAAGAGTTGGGCATGGGATTTGTTGTAACATGTATTTCCTTCTTTTTGCAACTTTCTTACACTTTGTGACTGTTTTTATTCTCTTTTGCAGTATAATATGTAAGTATATATAATCCTCCTTTTTTGACTGGTCACATTGTGCGTATTTCATGCATAGATTTTATATTTGTCATTGTATGTGTTAATGCCTTGCCTTTTGTGTACAACAGTTGTCCGAAGAGAACCCCAGATAGCCATGTAAATTTATCTCTCTCTCTATCTCCAGGGCCCATAACCCTGAGGTTGATGGATTGAAACCATCCTCTGCTAGGTGTACTTTGTTTTTTGTTTTTTACACCTTGCTTTACCACATAGGTTCTCAACATGCGGTACGCGTACCCCAGGGGGTACTTCTGATGGTTCCAGGGGGTACTTTGGCTTGATATAATTAACCAAGTATAACAAATTTAGAGTTTTAGAAAATGATAAATCCTATATAAACAACACTAAATTAGTATTTTAGCTAATTAAAAGCAACAGTAAATGCTTGGAAATTGTTTACAACCAATTATTATGTACTATGATTAAAAATATATTTGTCAAGGGGTACTTGAGATAATGTTTACTATGGCAGGGGGTACTTGGTGAGTACAGGGTTTTAAAAGGGGTACATACCAATAAAATGTTGAGAAACACTGCTTTACCACATGGGCCAATCAGTGGCCATAGCTATTTCAACTAATGTATCCCTCTTAAACTTGAAGGTTATATACAAACGTAAGCAGAGTGGTGCAGCAGAAGCGTGCTGGGCCCATAACCTAGAGGTTGATGGATCGAAACCATCCTCTGCTAGGCATGATTTCATTTTTGCACCTCGCTTTATCGCATGAGCAAAACGATTTCCATAGCCCTGTAAGAGAAAGTGTTATAAGGGCCCTGCCATAACATAGATATTACGGTAGCTACGACTACTCCTGGGACTTTCTTGTAGTTGAAGAGATGAGTGAACTGTGACACCACACTTAAAAAAAAAACAAAAAAAAAAAAACAGCAAACAGAGAAGCTTCCCCATATTTTTACATTACTATCTATGTTACAGCAAGCCCTAATGACACTTTCTCCTATGGGGCTATGGCCACCGATTGGCCCATGTGGTAAAGCAAGTTGTAAAAACCAAAGTACACCTAGCAGAGGACGGTTTCGATCCATCAACCTCTGGGTTATGGGCTCAGCAAGCTTCCGCTGCGCCACTCTGCTGCCACCCCGGGAATGCTTAGTTGTAGGAAAAAGTGGCGTTAAACTTCTTGGAGCAGACTTACTTCCTCCCTCCAAAAGACACACATACATCCCCATAAAATCATTTAGTAGCAACTGCATGCAGTCTCTGTGGTGCAATTGGTTAGTGCATTCAGCTGCTAACCGAAAGGTTGGTGGTTCAAGCCCACCCAGGGACGGCCTTGCCTTTTGTGTTCAACAATTGTCTGAAGAGAACCCCAGATAGCCATGTAGATTTATGGTATATCACAATGGTACATGCTAGGCTGGCTTCAGCAGGCAGTGTTGGTGGTATAGTGGTGAGCAATAGCTGCCTTCCAAGCAGTTGACTTGGGTTTGATTCCTGGCAAATGTATGTGAGTGGGCTTTTGACATCCTACAAATCCCTGGAAGACATGGAAAGGGGGGTGTTGTTCTTTTCGGATATCTGTAATATCCGCGGATATTAGTGTTATGCGCCCAAATATCCGCGGACAGCTATCCGGATTTTGCCCCAGGTATCCAAAATCCGAATCCGGTCGGATAGCTGAAAAAGTTTGGATAGTCCGGGTTACCCGGATATCCGGAATCCTGATGAGCAGCACTGCTCCCCGTCTCTCTGATTCAGGTTTTCTAAATGCATGCATAGAAGCTGATTAATTAACACTTGATTTGGAGCACTTGGATAAATCTATCAAAGCAGTGTTCCCCGCTATATCATCGGAACTGCCAAATTTCGATGGTTAACTCGAAATTTGGAATCCAAGAGCTCAGCCCTGTTGCGGACTACACAGAAGTGCAGTCCTCTTACTGCAACGGATCCCGCTGATCTATTGCAGCGTGACAATTCTGAACAGCTCCTATATATAAAATTGGAGTCATTCACTCTACGCTTAGCAATGAGCGGAGAACGGACATAAAAAAGAAAGGCTCAGTTCCCACTGGAGTGGAGAACGGACTAATGGCTGATTCACACTACACAAGCTTTTAAAGCGCTAGAGATTAGAGATGGCCCAAACTGTTCGCCCGCGGACAGTTCCCGGGGAACAACATGTGTTCATTAACATATGGCGCATTCAACCAGCCCCCTATACATTATAATGGAGCCAGAAATTGACCCCTAACCCCAGAGTCAGCAGACACATGGCAGCCAATCAGCTATCCCTCCCACCTGGACCATCCATCCCCCCCACTTATCAGAAAGAAAGCACAGCAGCCATTTAGCAGTCTGTGTTTAGCTTCTGTGCTAGGCAGATCAGGGAGAGTGTGCTGCTGACAGGGATAATGTTAGTTAGGCCTGTGTTCCTTGTCCTCAGTGCAGATTCTTGCTGCTACCACAGTATTCCGAACAGCTGATAGCCCTTCTTAGGGCAGGTAATTTTTTTTTCTGCTATTGTGCACTGGACAGACACAGCAGCAATACATGTATGCTATTGGAGACAGGGCTACTGATCATAGAAGTGCACTGACTAGATAACCCAATAATCCTTCACCACCACTACTGGCAACGTATATTCACTACTACTTCCCTGGCAGAGTTTTTTTTTTTTTTTTACTTACAGTATCAAGAAAAAAAGGACAGGCAGGGACAGGCCACACCACAGGGGTCGTGCTGCTGTGATTTCCTGTGGCCCTAAGATATTGCCCAATGTTCAGAGGCCACGTACCTTGAACTTAAAAAATGTCACAATGACTGGCTTACACAGCAGCACACCCCACTTCTACTGCTTCTGCTAGGAACCTTGCCGCAACATCTTCATCCTCCCCTGATATGGGCACTCTACAAGGTAACTGAACTACCTCAACTTGATCATAGGGGCTGGAAAACCGCAACTGCCTGCACTCCCACGAACGTGCACGCAAGCATAGCAACCGTCATCACTACACAAAGATTGCCACCGAGAGGATTAACATTTACGTTCTGGAAGATTTAACTAGTCAAAACAATAATTTGCTCACCTGAGGTTATCACTAAAGCTCTTTGCGTTTTTTTGCGGTGCGGTAAATGTTGAGTTTTGTCTGTCAGTATGAGCCGAAGGCTTACATTACCTGATCGACGCGTACACACGTCAGATGTTTTAAAGCACTTTATTCCACAAATTTTGGAATGTAATGTGATGTGATTTCTGCTCTTTAGAGATTAAAACACAACTCTGGGTCAACTTATGTAATGTTTCGGGGGACTTTTGCCATGGATCCCCCTCTGGCATTCAAGGTCCAGGTGTTAGGCCCCTGTAAACAACTTTTCCGTCACTTTTGTGGCCAGAAACCATCCCTCTTGGTTTTAGAATTCGCCTGCCCATTGAAGGCTATGGCGATTCGCAAACGTTTGCGGCAAAAATGTCAAGCTCGCAACATTACTACTGGAGAGTTGAAAAGCTCTCGCTAATGGAACGCTATGCTATGGAGGATTTTTACTAAATCACATCGCGCCAGTGTGAACACACACATAGGAGAACACTAGCAAGAGCTTTTAAAATCACAAAACGCCTAGAAAAGTTCTTGTAGTGTGAATAAGCCTTTAGGGACCATTCACACTTAACAGCGCAAAACAGTAGCGCTTCACTTTTGCATGGGTGATTTTACAGCGATTAGTGCAATAAAATCACTGTATACTCTCACGATTCAGAGCGATCGCGATCAGTGCTTTTAAAAGCACTGTATCGCAATCACTCCTGAATCGTAGCAAAGTGCTGCAAGGTACACGTTTTGCGATTGCCGCTAATCGTGAAACACCTGCGATTGGTGGCAATCGTGACAGTGAGATTACTGCCATAGGTTAATATTGCGCTAGCGCTTTGGCGATTAGCAGGAATCACCCACTAATCACCCAAGTGAGAATGGGCCATTTTAGGGCCAGTGCACACCAAAAACCGCTAGCGGTTTTTGAAGCGGCTTTTCAGAGCGATTCTAGGCATGTTTAGAGAGATTTTCTAAACATCCCTAGCGGTTTTTGGAGCATTTTTGTGTAGCAGATTTTATATTTTGTTACAGTAAAGCTGTAACTGAACAGCTTCTCTAACAAAAACGCTTGGTAGACACCTCAGAGGTCTCAAAGATGCTGCAGGACTCAAGTTTGCGTTTGGGGGAAAAACGAGCCGCTCTGGTGTGTACCAGCCCATTCACTAACATTAGCCAAGCGATTTTCCCCCTGAAAGCGTTTTTAAAAATGCTCAGAACCGCTCTTTGTGTGCACCAGCCCATAGACAGTTTGTTGAAGGTATGGAGTCTGATGAGCAAGATTTATTTATTTTTAGAGAAAATGACTCACAGAACAAATTGACTTCTTTAGAAGATTAAGACTGCTGTCATTTATTAAATCTGTTAAGAACACAGATACAAAGCACAGTAAAAGGCCACAGGAGAGGAAATCAGTGTGGCTTATAGACATCTGTACAAACACATGCTTAAACCTGATGAATCCCATGATATCTCACACCAACTGTCATTAGAGGCCCAGTTGTTACAGGAAAAAAGTCAACCACTTTATAGTAAGTTCTTGGTATTAATGGAAATGAAAAGTTTGAGCAATAGTGGAATTAAATGCCATTAACAAGAGCAACCCAGTTCAATGAAAGGATGAATAAAC
Organism: Hyperolius riggenbachi; assembly: GCF_040937935.1. NCBI lineage: Eukaryota > Metazoa > Chordata > Amphibia > Anura > Hyperoliidae > Hyperolius > Hyperolius riggenbachi. The sequence goes on along the minus strand of NC_090654.1, from coordinate 237,811,280 downwards.
CTGATCTTCTCATTGCATGGGAAAAAGCAGAGCACAGCAACCAATCAGTGACTGTTTGGAATTTCGCTCACTATATTTTGCCATCATAGAGATGGTTAATGAGATGCAAATAAACCTGGCTTGTATGCAAAATTTATGCAGCTTGGAACAGAGCCAGACAAATTAACTTCTTGTAGATTTTGATTGGCTCATTTTTCAAACTGCATAAAAACTTGGAACTATCTGCATCTCATTTACCAGCTCAAGTTAGTACACACCGTTCTTTGTTTCCACACAGCGGCAGGGCCGGGCCGAGGCATAGGCTGGAGAGGCTCCAGCCTCAGGGCGCAGTGAAGGAGGGGGCGCACAATTCATTCAGCTGTCATTCCTAATTGTGTATGAAGCAGAAAGAAATAAGAAAAGGGGATACATAGCAGTGACTGCAAGCCAGATAACTAGATATTAAGGTGTTGGGGGCCCTGGGGCACCTCTTAGTCTAACAGCAATCAGTGAGTGACAGCTGGGGTGGGAGGGGTGGAGGGGCGCACTTTGGTGTCTCAGCCTTGGGTGCTGGAGGACCTTGTCCCTGCTCTGCACAGCGTCATTCTTAACGTTCTCCCGTGCGCGATTCCAGATCCAAAATTGCTGCCTATTGAAATCAATTGTCTGCTTCCGAATTGTGCGTGGAACACAACCCATGCAAATCCCCACTGCTGTCCATAGGCACAGCAGAGGGATATGGATGCAAAGTTGCATTACCAAGGGTGCTGGGTCTGTGCAAATTGCAGAATATGGAAACCTAATAAAATTTTACACTCTTAGATCCTGCTTAAAGGACATCTGAGGTGAAAATAAACAGATGAGAAAAACAGTTTTTTCTATTCTCCTAAAAATGATTTTTTTTTATATTGAAATCTAGTTTTTAAGTTTTCTCTGCTCAATGAAACCTTCCTTGAAATATGCCAGAGATAAAATCTATGAACTATTGGACCTTTGTATCTCTTTCCTGCTCTCTACAGCCATAAAACACTTTCCTGTCAGTAAATGGCTTCTATTACTTGTCAGTAAGGGTTATGCTATAGTCTGGCCCAGTCCGACCTGGACAGAAACTGTCACTTGCATACATGACGTTTAACTCTTTCAGACAAAGAAAAAAAGGAACACAGCCTAGTTATTTGTGTGCTTGGTACTATACATTTACATGTCTATCTCATCATGTCACGTCACCTCAGTTGTTCTTTAACCTCCTTAGCGGTAACCCCGTGTGTGACACGGGGTAAGCCGCCGGAGGGTGCCGCTCAGGCCCTGCTGGGCCGATTTTCATAATTTTTTTTTTGCTGGACGCAGCTAGCACTTTGCTAGCTGCGCCAGCACCCCGATCGCCGCTATCCGGTGCGGCGCGCGCCCCCCCCCCCAGACCCCTGCGCTGCCTGGCCAATCAGTGCCAGGCAGCGACAAGGGGTGGATCGGGTCTCCCAATGACGTCCCGACGTCGCTGACGTCATCCTGCCCCGTCGCCATGGCGACGGGGGAAGCCCTCCAGGAAATCCCGTTCTTTGAACGGGATTTCCTGATCGCCTATCGCCGGAGGCGATCGGCGGGGCTGGGGGGATGCCGCTGAGCCCTGGGCTCGCTACATGATTTAAAAAAAAAAAATATAAAAAAAAAACCTGCTGCGCTGCCCCCTGGCGGTATTTTTCATACCGCCAAGGGGGTTAACCTCCCTGGCGTTCTGAATCCCCGCAGCCGCGGGTGGTTTTTTTTAACCTAATTTTTTTTTAAATCATGTAGCTAGCCTAGCGCTAGCTACACGATTCCCCCCTCCCTGCTTCCTCCCTCCCACCCTTCTGATTGCCGCCGGCGATCATGCCCATCAGGAAATCCCGTTCTGAACGCGATTTACTTCAGGGCTTCATCAACGTCGTGACTTCAGTGAGTCCCGATCCACCACTCAGCGCTGCCCTGATTAGCCAGGCTGCGCACGGGGTCTCGGGGGGGGGGCTGTTACGCAGCGGGTAGCAGCGCATTGGCGGCGAACGGAGAAACGTGCAGCTAGCAAAGTGCTAAAAAAATTATAAATTCAAATCAGCCCACCAGGGCCTGAGCAGCGCCCTGCGGCGTTACTGGACGAGCTGAGCTCGTCCGTAATGCCCAGGAGGTTAAAGTGGCAGGATACATATTCATAACTGTGGTTAAAGGGTCATCAAAATGTCTGATGATTAATGCAATACACTAATAGCTAGTCCACTCTCCATCCACAGGTCCAGATTACATGGAGAGTGTCCCACCGTTAAATGTGAACCTGAAGCTGGGAAGGGAAAAAAGCCACTAACCTATGTAGAGGGAAGGCTCTGGATCTCAAAGTCTTCCCGATCCTTGCTCCACCACTGTTCCCTCAAATGTATTTGACCTGCAGATTGAGTGCCTCTTCAGCTCTCCTCAAGCAGGCAGGGCTAGTGGATTGTGTACGTGGGAGTCCGGGCTTGCCAATGTGCAGCACGGGTGCGCATATCTTCAGAAGCCCTGGGGATGAGAATACTCCTGAAGCCTGCTGATGAGTACCAAAGATGAGTCAGCTCTAAACCATCGAGACCGAATGAGGATTTGGGAGGCTCTATGGGATCCAAAACCTTTTTAGATACAGCCTATTTATAATTAGATTTGCAAATGAATACCCACATTTTTACCTCATCATGTCGCTTGAGGTACCATTAAGGAGAAACCGTAACCTTGGATTGAACTTCATCCCAATCAGTAGCTGATAACCACTTTCCCATGAGAAATATTTAACTTTTCTCAAACGGGGGAGCTGTATGGCTGATATTGTAGTGAAACCCCTCCCACAGCGTGATGTCAGCACCAGGGTGCAGACATCAGAATGTGGGACCCTTGCGGGAAATAACAGCTGTTTCCAACTGCCAAAAATGCATCATCTCTTTCCACAGACATCACCTGCCAGCAGTAAAGATGTCGCCATGTGATAAATGTCAGAATATTAATCAGGGAGAGGAAAGATTTTACAACAAGCAAGCACTGACTAAATAATTTATACATAATTAGTGTAAAAAATAAGCACTTTTTTTTCCATTACGTTATTTTCAGTGCAGTTCCTCTTTATGTCTGGGCAACTAGTCTTCCTTCTTGTTTCAGGACAGTATGCAAAACTATTGGAAGCATAAGGAGAACGCAAAAGTAAGGCAACAAGAAATAGGACAGCAACCTCCACACCCATCAGTACAGGCTCATGTTAAAGGGATATATACAGTCCAAACAATATAACGGGGTTTTAAATGAACAGTCGACGTTTTATTCTCCAGTATTCAATTTTCTTCTAGATTGCGAACAGGTAACCACAAGAACCACATACAGGACTCCACATCAAAACAAAGGACTGCCTGACACGTGTTTCACGGTCAAAGACTGCTTCCTCAGAGGCACACAGTGCATACACATATCAAATGTTGGTTCACAGGTAATATCACATCACAATTTGTAAAACCAGTGAATCCGCTCTCCTGAACGAAGCCCTGGACGCTAGAACGCATCCACTTATCTTCCATGGATGCGTTCTAGCGTCCAGGGCTTCGTTCAGGAGAGCGGATTCACTGGTTTGACAGATTGCGATGTGATATTACCTGCGAACCAACATTTGATATGTGTATGTACTGTGTGCCTCTGAGGAAGCAGTCTTTGACCGTGAAACACGTGTCAGGCAGTCCTTTGTTTTGATGTGGAGTCCTGTATGTGGTTCTTGTGGTTACCTGTTCGCAATCTAGAAGAAAATTGAATACTGAAGAATAAAACGTTGACTGTTCATTTAAAACCCATTTATATTGTTTGGACTGTATATGACATTGTATGAGGGGTGGAACTATACTATTGGTGTTTTAAGTGTTCATGTTAAAGGGAACCTGAAGTGAGAGGTATATGGAGGCTGCCATATTTATTTCCTTTTAAACAATACCAGTTGCCTGGCTATCCTGCTTATTCTCTGCAGCTAATGCTGGGAACACAAGATGCAACTTCAACTCCGATGGACGGTAATCGGAGGATTATTTCCGTCCTGTCTGATCGGTTTCTGATCAATAAAGGAATCAATTTTGCAAAGTTTTCATTGGAAAATCATGTACAAGGCTTCCTGTCAGATTATCTGTCATTCGCACGTCAATTGCATTGTGTATTCCCCGCATATTGAGATATATGAAGAAAAACAGCAGCATTTTTCCATGGACGAACATGCAGTGTAGGCCAGCTGACTGTCAGCAATGGAATATCGCACACATTGAGTGAAAAAGAAAAAGCAGCAGTGTTGGTATTTACATTTTTTTTTATGCTGAGGGAAAACAGATTACCTTCCCTTTGATTGCCCATAGGGAAGCACTGCGAAAAACGCAAGCAATTCTTAGCAAGGGTGACCCCTGCCTTAGCCCCTGAATAAGCATGTAGATTAGAGGTTTCTGACAAGATTAGCTGCATGTTCGTTTCAGGTGTGTGAATTAGACACTACTGCAGCCAAACAGATCAGTAGGATTGCCAAGCAACTGATTTTATTAAAAATAAATAAATAAATAAATAAAATATGGCAGCCACCTCTTGCTTCAAATTCCCATTAACCTTTATTGCCGCTGGGACGTGAGCTCCACGTCCGCAGCGGTAGCTGCTACAACGCAATAGTCACGTCCCTGCACTTCACTGGCTTCCTGTGCTTGCAATGGTCCCGGCAACAGGGGGTTTGGTGGCAGGGGACAAAGGTCCCCTGAACCAATCTGTTCTTGTCCGCTGAAAATGATCACTGTATTTGTTCAAAAACCGTGATTTCCACCACCAATGGGAACATTGTTCCCATTCATTCATCTCCCCACAGGCCACCATGATCGCAGGTATCAATGGATGCCTACGTCACTTCCCTAGTTACAATGTAACCATGCAGTGTCACGTTTCATTTTAAAACAATAATGGCCAAAAACTGAAAAAATAAAGGTTTCCATTGTTTTCTTATTATTCCTGTTAAATTGCATTTGATATAAAATAATTCTTAGCATAATGTACCAACCAAAGAAAGTATAATTGGTGGCAGAAAAAACAAGTTATAGATCATTTTGTTGTGTTAAAGTGGTCTAACAACCAGCATTTCAACTTTGCGTTAAAAGATTGCTTACAGCTTATAAACTATTATGCCAGATTTTTTTTTTTTTAGTAGAAATTCACTGAATGGATTAAACATGACATTTTAGTGCTGCATTTAGCTAGAAATCCTCCTCCGTGCTTGCTTGTTTAGTTACAAATGTATCTATCTACAATGTAACAAACAAACACTGCTCTGAGAGAACAAAGAGGGCTTCCCTGGCAGGCTTTTTAAAGGTCTATTTGTATTCCAAATAAAGATACATTTGTAACTAAAAGATAAGAACGGATGCGGATTCCTAGTTAAATCCAACACTAAAATGTCATGTTTAACCCATTCAGTGAATTTCTGCTTAAAAAAAAATCTGGCATAATAGTTTGTAAGCTGTAAGCAATCTTTTAAAGCAAAGTTGTAATGCTGGGTGTTAAACCGCTTTAAGTAGTGATAAAGTTATTGAGGAATGAATGGGAGAAGCGCTGAAATGTGAACATTCCTCTCGTCCATAAAGTGAAAACAACCCGCGGGCTGAAATGGTTTCAGGACCACTCCAGCAAAAAAGAAAGCAGTTAAAATCTGACAGAACCAACAGGTTTTGGACTAGTCCATGTCCTCATGGGGGATTCTCAAGTTTTCAGAAGTAATTTTCTGCACTGCAGTTTAACTGACAAAACAGGAAGATACCAGCCAGCCTCCCTACTCCCTTGCACACTATTTTGGCAGTAAGACTTGGGAACTGCCATTCAGGAAATCCTTTTAAAAACAAAGAAAACCCTAAGAATCCCCCATGAGGACATGGATTAGTCCAAAACCTGTTATTTCTGTGAAAATAAAGAACAAAAGTGCTTAATTTTCACAATAATAATGTATAAATGATTTAAAGGGAAAAAGCTCCAAAAACTCAGTGGGAAGCGGCGCTAGTGGGCTTTCTCAGCTGCACTATTCCAAAAGGGGATTCCACAAACCTTTCAATTGAATAAATGTAAAAAAAGGAACATGCGCTTCTAAAATATCAACTACTTTTTAATCAGATAATTGTATGAGTCAACAAATCAATATAATTTAAAAGGATCCTATACTTATAAAAGCAATCCACAATCACCCCACCATCACATTCACACAATCATACACTATGCGTGACCTGCCGCATATAGCCTTCCAGCACCAAGAAAAATTTGTTTAGTTTCCAGGATGCAGTTCACTTTTGCAAAAAAAGGAAGCTCAGGTTGCAGCGTTACAACGAATAAAACTTGCGAGTCCTTCAAAAAAAAGACCCAGTGTGTCCACAATGGCAGGTAGAAAAATTTCATATACTCTCCACCGTTATAGAAAAACTCCAGGATTAATCCTCCCAAGGTTGTGATGTGGTCTATAATGCGCTTCTTAGTTATATATAAAATTGCTCATATCATTGATCCACTCAAGGTACCTTAAGTTAGATGATCAGGTCCTGCGTAGCTAAGAACTCCACAACTCTCCGTCTAGATTGCGGGGATACCCGGCGGCCTACGTCACTTCCTTCTGGCAATCCCAGTGGTGACGCTCGCTCTTCCGGGATCTTCGCTTGTAGTGTCTTTGTAGTCGGTGACGTCACCTTAAAGATATAGGAGCTCTTTTTCGAAGTGCAGCCGCTAAGCGCTTCTACGGCTCACAGCTCTTAAATATCTTGACACATAGAAGACAGAGTCAATATCTTCACCTCTACGCGTTTCAGCTAAATAACGTTAGCCTTCTTCAGGAGGAACAGTTGCCATTTGGGACCTCTCATGTTATATAGACCATCTGATTCAAGTAACCACCTCTGCAGGGGAGTTTCCTCCCATAATTTCATATGCAAATTTCTCCATTCCCCCTGGCTATTAACCCTTTCCATACCCACATTCTCTCTCACATTCACCCAAATTACATCAAGGGATTGCCATACAATAAAAAATTAATTTATTCATTAAAAAATGCAAATGTTTCCATTTCATTGTTTAAACCTTTAGGAATCAAAGTGTCCAATTGGAAGATCCACTTTGATTCATTTCTTGACATTTTACGGATGTAGTCTCCTCCCCTTGGATCTTTTTTAATAATTTCTAAGCCCCAAAAAGTCGTTCCCCTCAGAGATCCCCCATGTTTTTCTTTGAAATGGTTAGATAATGGGTGTTTCATGTTTTTCTTCATGATATTTTTGCAGTGCTCACCTATACGTGTATGCAGGGCCCTCTTGGTTCTACCTACATATATTTTATCACAGGGACACTGGATACAATAAATAACTCCCTTTGTGTTACAGGTTATTGAGTCCTTAATTTTATATGTTATTCCGGCTTCTGTAATAACCTCTAATATCCTGCCAGGGTTATGAGTGACTCTACACCCAGTACATATTCCACATCTCTTGAAGCCCTTTTTCCCATTTGCCTCTTCTGGAAAATTCTGCTTTTTCTCATTGGCAGCTGTGGCAATTGATAGCCCTATATTTGGTGCCCTCCTAAAAATTAATTTAGGTGTGTTTGGCAGTAAATCGCCTAGAATTTTATCTTCCCTCAATACACTCCAGTGTTTTTCTACTATTTTTGCAACCAATCTAGATTGGGAAGTGTATTGAAAGATCATGGAAAAATCCACGTTATTGTTTTCAATCCTACTCTTTGATGCCAGTAGATCTTTCCGTCCCTTTCTATCTACCATATTTTTTGACTTCATAATCATATTTTCAGGGTACCCCTTTTCTAGGAGGCAGTCCACGAGACCCCGCGCTTCAATGTCATATTCCACTTTATCTGTACAATTGCGTCGGAGTCTCGTGAACTGTCCCCCCGGTACACTATTTAGCCAGCGGGGTAAATGACAGCTGCTATAAAGAATATAGCTATATAGCTATTTACATCAGAAAATATTTTTTCAAGCACATTTTACGCATGAATTTTTTTATATCTATATATGTGTCAAATTTATTCATCTTATTACAGGGTGCAAATTTCAAACCCTTTTGTAAAAGATTCACTTCGTCGCTTGTCAATTCACGTTTACTAAGATTGAACACCCCTCCTCTCTTTCCACTTTCTCCCACCCCTCGATTATTATTCTCTAAAGTTGTTACCTTTTTATGTTTGCTCCTCCCCCCTCTACACCCTCTTTTCCTGTGTATGGCCTTGGTGTCCGTAAAAAATATTGACTAATTGATTGTCGTGGGGGCTCTACCACAATATTGTTTCTTGATTTAAATTGTTTCTTATTCCTATTGAATTTTTGAGAATTAAACTGCGTGGGTGGTGTCTGTCTTATTATGTTGTTGTTTTTTCTAAACCCTCCCTGTCTTACTAGGGGTGGGCCACTGGGAGTTCTATTTCTCTCCACGGAACCTGTAGTCCCCCTTGGGGTTTTATTCCTCACTACAGGGCCATGGCTAACACCTGGGTTTACCATCCGAGGTGTTCTTTTTCCTACATAATTCTTAGTTCCTCCAAAACTCTCTGAAAGTGGTGCAAATCTATTTGATATAGGGATGTTTGATATTATGGGGCTAGGATCTGCTCGCTTAGATATATTCATTTGTCTTTCAATGTCTATTTTTTCTTTCCTCCTCTGGGTGGGATGTGAACTAACCTCCCAACCAGATGAATTGTGTGTTTTTGTCCATTCTCTATTTCCTTCATCTGTATCTGACTCATCAGTGATTTCAACATCACTGATGTCTATGTACTCCTGTAGTAATGAATACTTACCACTTGATACCTCTGTGTCCTCACCGATCTCATCAATCGTCTCCAAAGTGCCTATTTCACTCTGTATATTGTCATCTCCTATATTCTCTTCTTCCATACTTTTAGACTGTTCATCTGTAATGGGTACTGAATCTCTCATAAATTTTTTAATCTTTTTATTTACAATCTCTTTCTCCAATGTTTCTAATCTAGCCTGTATACTTATCTCTAAACTTTTATATTCATTTTGTAATTTATACAGGGTTAGGAAATTTTGAATATCTCTAATATCTCCGCCCAATCTTTCAGACTGAGCCCTTCTTGCGTCTAATACAAATTGTGTTGTCTCCATAGAAAATACATGGAACATGTAATCCCATTTTTCCAAAGTTTCAGCATCTGCCAAATCTTCTGACAGAACCTTCGATACTGCCAGACCTCTAGGGGCTATCTCCCACTGCAAATATCTCTGTAGTGATGCAACCTCCCATATGTTTTTGGTCTCTCTAGTCATTAACCTTTCTAATTCCTTCATATGGTAGGTCATATCATGTTGTTCTGTTTCTCCCAATATATTACTATCTCTATTAAAAAATTCTCTCACTCTGCTCCCTTGATTGTTTCTATATTCCCAAAGTTTACCCCCAGCTGCCATGCTTCGAGGAAATTAAAGGGAAAAAACTCCAAAAACTCAGTGGGAAGCGGCGCTAGTGGGCTTTCTCAGCTGCACTATTCCAAAAGGGGATTCCACAAACCTTTCAATTGAATAAATGTAAAAAAAGGAACATGCGCTTCTAAAATATCAACTCATTAGAGAAGTCTATAGAAACCATTAACACTAATAATTGGAATATAAAATTAACTGCGAATATTAGTGACCACAGTGTCAATTTCCTTGATCTAGAGATATACGTTGAGTCAGGAAGATTGAAAACCAAAACATTCCAAAAAGCTGTTGATGTAAATAGCTATATTCTTTATAGCAGCTGTCATTTACCCCGCTGGCTAAATAGTGTACCGGGGGGACAGTTCACGAGACTCCGACGCAATTGTACAGATAAAGTGGAATATGACATTGAAGCGCGGGGTCTCGTGGACTGCCTCCTAGAAAAGGGGTACCCTGAAAATATGATTATGAAGTCAAAAAATATGGTAGATAGAAAGGGACGGAAAGATCTACTGGCATCAAAGAGTAGGATTGAAAACAATAACGTGGATTTTTCCATGATCTTTCAATACACTTCCCAATCTAGATTGGTTGCAAAAATAGTAGAAAAACACTGGAGTGTATTGAGGGAAGATAAAATTCTAGGCGATTTACTGCCAAACACACCTAAATTAATTTTTAGGAGGGCACCAAATATAGGGCTATCAATTGCCACAGCTGCCAATGAGAAAAAGCAGAATTTTCCAGAAGAGGCAAATGGGAAAAAGGGCTTCAAGAGATGTGGAATATGTACTGGGTGTAGAGTCACTCATAACCCTGGCAGGATATTAGAGGTTATTACAGAAGCCGGAATAACATATAAAATTAAGGACTCAATAACCTGTAACACAAAGGGAGTTATTTATTGTATCCAGTGTCCCTGTGATAAAATATATGTAGGTAGAACCAAGAGGGCCCTGCATACACGTATAGGTGAGCACTGCAAAAATATCATGAAGAAAAACATGAAACACCCATTATCTAACCATTTCAAAGAAAAACATGGGGGATCTCTGAGGGGAACGACTTTTTGGGGCTTAGAAATTATTAAAAAAGATCCAAGGGGAGGAGACTACATCCGTAAAATGTCAAGAAATGAATCAAAGTGGATCTTCCAATTGGACACTTTGATTCCTAAAGGTTTAAACAATGAAATGGAAACATTTGCATTTTTTAATGAATAAATTAATTTTTTATTGTATGGCAATCCCTTGATGTAATTTGGGTGAATGTGAGAGAGAATGTGGGTATGGAAAGGGTTAATAGCCAGGGGGAATGGAGAAATTTGCATATGAAATTATGGGAGGAAACTCCCCTGCAGAGGTGGTTACTTGAATCAGATGGTCTATATAACATGAGAGGTCCCAAATGGCAACTGTTCCTCCTGAAGAAGGCTAACGTTATTTAGCTGAAACGCGTAGAGGTGAAGATATTGACTGTCTTCTATGTGTCAAGATATTTAAGAGCTGTGAGCCGTAGAAGCGCTTAGCGGCTGCACTTCGAAAAAGAGCTCCTATATCTTTAAGGTGACGTCACCGACTACAAAGACACTACAAGCGAAGATCCCGGAAGAGCGAGCGTCACCACTGGGATTGCCAGAAGGAAGTGACGTAGGCCGCCGGGTATCCCCGCAATCTAGACGGAGAGTTGTGGAGTTCTTAGCTACGCAGGACCTGATCATCTAACTTAAGGTACCTTGAGTGGATCAATGATATGAGCAATTTTATATATAACTAAGAAGCGCATTATAGACCACATCACAACCTTGGGAGGATTAATCCTGGAGTTTTTCTATAACGGTGGAGAGTATATGAAATTTTTCTACCTGCCATTGTGGACACACTGGGTCTTTTTTTTGAAGGACTCGCAAGTTTTATTCGTTGTAACGCTGCAACCTGAGCTTCCTTTTTTTGCAAAAGTGAACTGCATCCTGGAAACTAAACAAATTTTTCTTGGTGCTGGAAGGCTATATGCGGCAGGTCACGCATAGTGTATGATTGTGTGAATGTGATGGTGGGGTGATTGTGGATTGCTTTTATAAGTATAGGATCCTTTTAAATTATATTGATTTGTTGACTCATACAATTATCTGATTAAAAAGTAGTTGATATTTTAGAAGCGCATGTTCCTTTTTTTACATGTATAAATGATTTAGTCAGTGTTTGCCCATTGTAAAATCTTTCCTCTCCCTGATTTACATTCTGACATTTATCTCATGGTGACATTTTTACTGCTGGCATTACTGCTGATGTCAGTGGAAGGGTGTTCGGTTTGCTTTTTTGGCAGTTGTAAACAGCTGTTATTTCCCACAATAAAAAAATATTTTTAAATACAAAAAAAATTGTTGTAACAGCTGCTTCCAGATTTGACGCTTCAGGGCCAAGTGGGGATGGTACCTCCCAACATCTCAGTAGGTGGTTGCCTGAATATCAACCCACACCTGTATTTTTTAGCCACTTTGTGTAGTGTCTGTAGCATTTCTAATGCTGGGAACACACAACACGCATTTTGCGGTAGATTCACCACGCGATCGATTTACCATACGATTCCCTGTTCAATTCTCTTATCTTCCGCTCATTTTTCTTATCTTTCTTTTCAATTCACTTCTATGAGAAATCGAGTGGAAAATAATTGAGCAGAGAATCGGACATGATAGAATTTATCAATCAAAGGCATCTATTGGAATGATTCTTCCTGCAAAAACGAAACGTGTGTTCCCAGCATTACACGATACTGCGCCAGATTGGGCTCCCGTTATCTCTCTGTGTGTTTTTTTTCTCCTCCAACCAGTTCTGCAGCTAACTACTGCTGTCGGAGGGGAAAAGCTGAAATTGGCTGGCTGCACTGCAGGGTACAGGTTAAAAAATGAATACAACTTGGGCTAAAAGGCAGGTTTTTGTTTTTTTTTATTCATTACTGGCTGCAGACTGAAATGAAAAGGCAATTTTTAATAACATGAAATAGCAAAAACAATTTTGTAGTCCTGATACAAGTATATAGCAAATTTGTAGCTAGAGCAATTTTTTTTACTTTAAATACATTTTCCTTTGCTTACGATATGCTTTGAAAGACCTCATAAAACAACATTTCTGCTGTTGAGAATACGGTGTACCGTGGAGTGAGATAAACTGACATATTTCTCATATATTTTTGTGTTATAACGAATAAGTTGCCTTTCTTGGGCATGATTTCATGTTTAAAGATAACGCTTTTTGTCCTTGCAGCTGTTATCCAAATAATCCATTTTCGGGCATCTTTTTATTTTCTGCGGTGTCTGTCAAAGAGGTGATAGAGCCAGGTAGCTAGAGAGCATTTAAATATTTTGAAGGAAAAAATAAAATAAAAAAATGGAAAGCAAAAAAAGGTATGAATTACAAATATTGTTCCGATTCTAAATAACACTTTATGGAGATGACCTTTAACGTTTCACCTTTAAAAATCCACTATTTTAAAGACATTAATATCAGCGCTGAGAAGCCGGTGAATTCTCATGACTTCCCCCAGAACTAGTGTGATGGGCACTGAAAAATCACTGCCCGAATATACTGTACTCAGGGTCTCCGAGTTAATTATCAGCTGATACTCCACCCCCTCCCCTCCTTAGCGATGCAGTTACAGCATAATTGGTGGCTGCTGAGCTGGGGGCAGGTTGTGGCGATGCAGATAGGGATAACCAGGGCCTCGGCAGAAGTTTGGGGGGAAAAAAACCCTACAGCTGCATTTCTGAAGGGGAAGGGCGGAGCACTCCCCTGAATGAATTACAGCCAATCAGGTCAGTACTTAACCCAAAGATTTCCCCCCCACATATCATTAAGGCAGAGCCTGACATGATATACTGGAAGCACTCTTTAAGGCTCTCCAAGGTTGAACAACGCAAGACAATGTAAAATATTTAGCAAAACCAGCCTGGATTTATTACATATAGTCTACTGTTCAATGGGAAAAAGTTTGGAAGATGTGCCTGGATGATAGCAGATTAAAGGGATAATTGCACAGTGTAAAACTTTAGTTAATTCAGATCGTCTTAGATTTACTGCAAACTTTTTTCACTGTAGGGGTGAACTAGAGATGGCAATGCCAGTCACTCCTCAATAAGCCAGCTTAACTTTGCCACCAAATACACAATTTGTGATAAATTCAGACCAGGTTGATTGGATCACATAGGTTCTCTGGTTAATTTTTGGGTCTGGAGAGGCTTAGTACTAGCCAGACACAATGGGTGGTAGTTTGAAGAATTTGTGATTTAAATGAGGCTTAATTGCCTCAGGTGTGTGGTGGAAAAACAAGGGGTGATATACCCATAAGTCTGTTTTATATCATGCGCTCCAAATAGCTTGCACGCGTCCTATGGGACGCGTTGCAAGCCTCACTTCATGCATTTCCTTCAAGACCGTAGGAGGAAATGCGCAGTGGTCAGGCTTGCAACGCATCCAATAGGTCGCGTGCAAGCTATTTGGAGTGCACAATATACAACGGACTTATGGGTAAACAACCCCTTGTTTCCCAGCTGCACACCTAAGGCAATTAAGCTTCATTTAAATCACACATTTTAGTGCTTAGCCACTCATAAGTACTCATGAGCCCATGCCTGATTCTAGGCACAACTAATAATTATTTTCAAAATCTTATTTTTTTTAAAAGACCAGACTTAAAACTTTGTAGTTACTGAGACTTTCCTATTGTGGTTGCTTTTATTGGTTGACTTTAGATCTGCTTAGAGAAAAGAAAATGAATCAGTTTGGCCTATGGTAACCATTATCACTCTACCTTTCATTTTTACAAGCAAAGGCTAGAAAGATTAAATAGGTGTTGGATGGGTCAGTACCGTGGCATCTGCTCCTCACTCTGAGGTTTGATACATTAGTCCTACTACCCAGTTGAACAACTGGAAACTACTTTTACCTCAAAATAGCCTCATAAAGTTAGTCTCTGCTACCCCCCCCCCCCCCCCTCACCAAAAAAAGTGGGAATAATATCTGAGGATCATGCATACTGGTCCCAAGACGCCAAAATAAAACCGGTCTGCGTTTATGCATCATGTAGACAGCCATATTGAGAAAAAAAAAATATTTATGAGACAGGCTTCTTCCCATTTGTTCTCAAAATGGCTGTCTTAATCACCAAAGACATTTGTGAAGCAGCTCTTGAAAAGAACAACTGTTATATACACAGTGCAAGGACTGGATGTTTTAGAAAACCCAATAGCTGCATTCCTCATTTTCATCCTCTTCATACCACTCACGAAGAACATAAAGTGATTACATTTTCAGAGACATTGGCTTGAAAACAAAATGTCTTACAGAGTAACCAAGTTATTTAGTGTCTCTGTCATCCCTTTCAGCAAGGTGACAAATTAATACCACTGTCTGGTCAGTTGAAGTTTTTTTTCCTGTACAGAGATGACTGTAGACTGCCTGAAAGGAAAAAAAAAACTCCTGGCTGCCTGAGTTTAGGAGAGAAATTATGAATGACCTTGAAGAACTGCTCACAAAAAGTAAAAAAATCAAAACACAGTTTTGATTCCCCAATGCACCTGAAAGACTTTAAGTACAGGAGAAACCAGTACAAGTAAAGGAGAAAGACAAAGTGTTCTTAGAGTACATTCGTGGCAGATAGCTTTGATCTCAGAAAAAGGCAACTTATGAGCACAATCTGGCTTTTAACCTGCTAAAATAAAAGATAAAGGCACATTTGAACACTGCATGCTTAATACTATTCTTCGGGTAATCGATAGTGTTTGATTTTCCTTAGGTAGTGTTTGTGAACAGACAGACAGGTAGTGCATTTGCATTTACACCGGGGCTCCAATTTTTTTCCAGACCTCTTTCGTGAAGTCAGAAGGCCTAGTCAAGGAAGCAAGAAAGGGAGGAAGCCATTTTGAAAATGTGGCCTATGCTGATGTTAAAAGCCAGTAAAACCATGACAACACTTCACCTTATAATATGGCATCACAGGGCCTAACTGAACAACAGGCCTACAATATGTCAGCTCACAAAATGGCTTCCTCCACTTTGCATATGTAACAGGCATACGTCTAACCCGTTGGGAGACACAAGCAGATCATGCTGGTCCTGACCGTAGTTTAGTGAGAGGATAAATGGAATGATATAACCTGGAAAGAACCCTAAGAGGGTGCAATGATGCTGTATCTCCTGTATGTGGTCTGGAAATTAAAGGAAGAAAAAAAAAAGGCCACTAGTGCTTTAAATTACTGTAACAAGTCTTCCCTCCAAAAAAGAGCCAATATTCCAAAAAGAAGTATAGGACTCGCTTATTGAGCTGGTCTACTGGAGGGTACAGTGCAAAAAAAAAAGTCTGAACATTTTTTTACATACATAAAAAAAAAAGCACTGTGTTCAAAACATAGCAGACAGGTTACTCCTGAGCAGTTACACGCTGTTTTAGTGTTTAAAGGCCATAATGTGTTTAAGAACAGTCCTTCTCCCATGGAGTTCATTCCTGCACATGCTGTTTTGATCAGTAGCACTTTAAGAGCGTTGGGGTTAACCCCTTTCTGGTCAGACTGCCAGCAACACCTTAAGCAGTGCCTGAGTTACACAAGGGGAAAATACAGTGCCTTATCAAATAAATTACAAAAAACACAAAAAAAGAGCAAGAGTCCATTTCTGATCCCTATCCAGTGTCAAGGACTGTAATGGCTGTAGTCATTGTGGAGTTTCTGTATTTTCCAACAAGGCTAGTCTGTGCAAAGGAGGATGGGAGAATTCCCTTTTGTAAGTCTTTGGTGGCAGTTTTGGTAGCTGAGGAGTGGAGTTCTGCCGTGGCGGAACCGGCGGGGCGGTCATCTGCAGGAGGTTGTTGTGACTGGTGCTGAGGCCGCAGCAGCGGCGTAGTGCTCTTGGAGACGGGGTGCTGGGAGGGGTATTGGGAGAGTTAGGGACAGTGCTGGCCTCTCTAAACCAATCCTGCTCTCGATGGAGGCGTCCCAGGGGTGGAGGTTGAAGATTGAGGGGGCAGTTTATAAAGTGTTCTGGAGGCCGGAGCGGGACCGGAGGAGGAGTATCTGGAAGAGGATCTCTTGGGGGAGGAGGAGGAGGGCTGTGCAACGGTCCATCAAAGGGTCCAGTATAAGCAGGAACCCGTGGTTGAATCTTTGGAGGTGGAGGCAATCTGGGTGGAATGGCAGGTGGATCCTCATCTGATCGAGAACTCGCCTGAGGGGGGAAAAAAAGGAGTTTACTGGTACAAAATAAGTCAATTTGGACTACGTACTTATTACAAAATGAGGTATTTTTACAACACATTCCTAGGGAATTTACCATATTTTCCAGACTATAAGATGCACTTTTTCTCCTCCAAAAGTACAGAGAGAGAGAGAGAGAGAGAGAGAGAGAGAGAGAGTGTGTTAGTCTGCATGTGTGGCCAGGTGTGTGGCATGGTGGGTACCCCGAAGAAAATGCAGAGCACAATGGTATTTCCTCCATCCTATCTGGTTTACTGGTGCCCTCTCACTGCGTAACCCCAGGGCACATGCGCTGTCAGATCATGCAGTGAGAGAACTCAGAGGACAGAATCTGCCATTACAGCGACTGGAGACAGTGGACATGGTGTGTGCCAGCTGGATAGGGGAGGGCATCACTGGTTAGCATTGTATAGCTAGAAGTGTGGTTAAGAGTAGCTGGTTAGTGTAGCTAGTTGGGGGGGGGGGGGGGGGGGGGGGAGCAGGGACTAGTGTAGCTGGGATAGAGTAAGCCTGGGGGGGGGGGGGGGGGGGGGTACACAAGACGGTCCTGCACCATGGAAGCACCAAGGTCTAGTATATTTGTGTCCTCTAAACCTAGGTACGTCTTATGGTCCAGAGCGTCTAATAGTCTGAAAAATAGGGTACTTTATAAGTATTTCTTCCTAGTCTCTGGAATCACAGTCTGGCTTCTAAAGCCCTGTATAACCCCCACCAGCCATTCCAGTTCATAACTGACATCAGGGCCAGCCTTACGGCTTACATGTCGGCCTGTGAAAGGTCTCACTAGGTCGCTCGCTTCTGGATCACCTTTCATTTACTTCCAGAATTTTTTTCTAAATGATTTGTAACTAATATTTATAACTAGATTTGAAAAAAAAATCCACCCTAAATAGTTTTAGCTTTTTCAACAAACTCATAGATCATCATTTCCTCCTTAGGAATATACAACTTGTCTGATCATTCCCAGTCAGTATGAGCCAGTAACCTTTACGGGTGGGGAAGTGGGAGGGGAGGAGATGAGCAAACTGAAGCCATACCGACTGCTAACCAATCATGAAGGTCTGTCTCCAGTAGCCTGGCAGGACTTTAAACTAAATATGGAGGTGAATGGGCAGCTGGAGGTCACTACCAAGGTGGATGTACAAATTGGTGCAGCAGACATGTTCCTTTTTATTTTGCAATAACTGTGCTTAACCTCCTTGCCGGTTTTCCCGACCTGAGCTCGGGGTAAAAAAAAGAAGCTGTTAGCGGTGATCCCGAGCTCAGGTCGGGGTAGGCAGTGCAGCGCTTTACCTATCAGTTGTGGAGTCCCGCGCGCGATCGCGCGGTGCAGCGGGACTCCAGCCTCTCTCCCCGGCAGTGTGGGGTCTTTCCCTGGCCGCCGGGATCCCCATGTCCCCGCTATTCTTCCGGGGACCCGGCGGCCATCGGAGCGGCGGTGGCGGCGTGATGTCATCGGGGGTGGGGCTAATATTTAAAACGAACTTCTCTATATTAGAGAAATATAGAGAATTTTGTTTATATGCATATTAGCGCCTTCTTGTGGTCAAAATGATAACTGCAGCGCTGGAGCCCAGGAAGGTAAATTTTTTATTCTGCTGCAGATCTCCCTGCCAGAATGATTTTTTTCAGGTTTTAGGGTCTGAATGAGTGGAAAAAAATTGCACCTCTTTTAAACCCTAAAATCTGGAAAGAATCAGACCGGCAAGGAGGTTAAAGGACAACTGAGAGTTAAACATCAGGTATGCAAGTGAAAGTTTCTGTCTGGGTTGGGACCAGGTCGGACTGGGTCAGACTATAGCATAACCCTCACTGATAAGTAATTACAGCCATAAAACACTTTCCTGTCAGTAAATGGCTTCTGAGAGCAAGAAAGAGATAAACAGGGTCAATAATTCATAGATTTGAGCTCTGGCATACTTCAGTGAAGGTGTCATTGAGCAAAGACAATGGAACAGTAAAAACTAATTTTAAATATAAAAGAAAACTGTGGGATATCTTTAACCACTTCAGGACTCAGCCTTTACCCCCCCCCCCCCCTTAAGGACCAGTGCTGATTTCGAAGATCTGTGCTGGGTGGGCTCTACAGCCCCCAGCACAGATCAAATAACTGGCAGAGCGACCAGATCGCCCCCCTTTTTTCCCCACTAGGGGGATGATGTGCTGGGGGGGTCTGATCGCTCCTGCATGCGTGTGGGTGGCGGGGGGGGGGGGGGCACCTCAAAGCCCCCTATACCTCTTCTCCCTCCCTGCCCCGGAGATCGGAGGCTGCACAGGAACGGATCTGTCCTGTGCAGCCTCTAACAGGCTCCTGTCTGTCATGTGACAGCGATCCCCGGCCGCTAATTGGCCGGGGATCGCTGATCTAGCACAAAGCTGCTACTCTTAGCAGCGTTGTAAAAATGTAAACAAAGCGGATTATTTCCGCTTGTGTTTACATTTAGCCTGCGAGCCGCGATCGGCAGCCCGCAGGCTATTCACGGAGCCCCCCGCCGTGAATTGACAGGAAGCAGCCGCTTGCGTGAGCGGCTGTTTCCTGATTAATTAGCCTGCAGCCGGCGACGCAGATGTGCGTCGCTGGTCCTGCAGCTACCACCTTGCCGACGCGCGTTATGAGTGGGCGGTCGACAAGTGGTTAAAAAAGTCATTTTTAGGAGGAGGAAGATAGATACAATTGTTTTTCTCATCAGCTTATTTTCACCTCGGATGTCCTTTCAACTTTTATGAAAAACAAGCATTTGGATGCATTTATGAGAAAAAAATGTCATATAATTACAGAGCTGCTGAGATTGAGTTTCAATATGCTGCCAGAGTACAGGTAGTAGTCGTGTTAGACACTCCCAGTATCCACCATCTCCATACTGATAGCCAGTCAGTAAATGGCATGGACCAAACTATGTTCTACACAGTAAGTGAAGTTTCATTTTCAAGCAGTAGGGTTGAAACCGATAAAAAATTGGAACACAGTAAGCACAATATTCAGGCCACCCCCATCACCACACCACCTCGGTGCCGCCAAGTGCATGCCCGACCAACAATGTGACCAATTTCGGGCCAAAATTGGTCACATTAACCAATCAGACATGCTGCAAGATGTAGGGCCAACCTGCTCAATCAGGTGCGCGGCGGTAATGGCGTGGGATATCGGGACAAGCGATGAAACCCCCGGCATTGTCCCCCCCAATGTTTAATGCCCCCCCCCCCCCCGGTGCCCAGTGCCCAGTGCAAGCTATACATTACCGGTCTGCGACATCCACTGGCCCCAGGCGCACTCATCAGTGCATACACGCGCGCCCCACATGGTTGCCGAGTAACGGGATGGGCGTAGGTCGACAACCCACATGAGACGCGTGCAGTGAGAGTGCACCTGGCACCAGCGGAGGTCAAGCAGCGGACAGGTAATGTATACAACACTGAACACTGAGCACTGGGGGAGGCAAGGCACCCCTTAGGGGGTCGGCGAGGAGGCGGATACTGCACACAAGGCCGATTCTGGATTAATTTCAGCATTAAATTGATCGGGAATCGGCCTGTGGTGTATGGGCAGCTGACAGACCTCTCTCTCATCAGATTCGATTAGATTTGCCTCTTGGTCAAATCTGCCCACCATCGCTAGCTGTATGGCTACCTTAAGATTGCAAGCGAAATCTGAGACACTTTAGACACCAGAACCAATGCATTGATCTGATCATAATTCAGGCGCCCATACATGACTCAATCAAAAACCTCAATTTTCCCGTTCAAAAAGAAAAAATCTGATCGGGAAAAATATATCGAATTTTTGACCTTTTGATCATGTTGGAAAATACAGTGTATAGTGGATAGGTTTGATTTTTCAGGCAATACAATCAAAAAATTAAATTTAAAAAGGTCTGAAGAGAAAATAAAAATGGTTTAGTGTATGAGCGCCTTAAAGTGTACCGAGCTGAAGCTCGGGTACCCAAAATCAGATACTCACCTAAAGAGAGGAAAGTCTCAGGATCTTTCTTCTCTCTTGTAATGTCCCCCTGTCGCTGAGCGTAGCCTCCCGGAAGATTAGCAACAAGGCATTGTCGCTAATCAGATCAGGGCCGCGCAGTCCCTTTTCCTTATTCATGGAAGCGCAATATCCCACTAAGCCCGTCTGCGCATGCGTAGTGAGCCGTGGGCTCCGTACTACTGCGCATGGGCGGGCGGCAGGCTCCCGTGGCTACAGCATGCAAATGACTAAGGAAGTGGAGCTGCGCAGCCCCAATGTGGAGGGGAGGCCACGCTCTGCAACAGGGGGCTTCCGACAAGGGCGGGAAACCTCAAAGGGATCCTAAGGCTTCCTTCTCTTCAGGATAAGTTCTTGTCTGGAACCGAAGCTTCGGCACGGGTTCACTTTAAAACTCATCTGTGCTGCCACCATCTGGCAGAATATTGTAAATACCAGGCTTACTGTATCAGGATCAAACTTCTTGCGTGGAGGCAACGGAGGAGGAAGCAGAGGTTCTTCATTTGGCCTGTACAAACTATTGCAAGAGCTGAAGAAAGACTCTGTAAAATGGAATAAAAATTAAGTAAGGGGTGCATTACAGATATTTTTCAATGAATAAATATACTAAAAGACAAACACTTATATAGCGCTTTTCTCCTGGCGGACTCAAAGCGCCAGAGCTGCAGCCACTAGGACGCGCTCTATATGCAGTAGCAGTTTTAGGGAGACTTGCCTAAGGTCTCCTGCTGAATAGGTGCTGGCTTACTGAACAGGCAGAGCCGATATTCGAACCCAGGTCTCCTGTGTCAGAGGCAGAGCCCTTAACCATTACACCATCCAGCCACCTACTATATTGAACAGCACTCCAAAACCTGTGACAGCTTATGGCTCACATGTAGCTAGAGTCACCGAATACTTCCGGTAAAAGGACTAGAACTATGATAAGGCTATTGTAAGCCTGGAGGGAAGGGGACATATGGCTACCTATACAGAAGGAGGGTGGCTGCTGACAGTGGCCTTGGGCGGTAAAGAGTACAAATCCGACCCTGATAACAACTAGGTGTGAAAGCTCCACTAGCAGCAGCACCAAATGGTTACCCTTTCAGTAAAGGATTTTACAGCAGGATAGCAGGCATACTGGAGCCATTCTAAGTGTATTGGAAATAAATGTATTATATGATTTTTGTGCCTTGTAAAGGATGCCATACATGATAGGTATGGAAATGATATAATTTTGTTGGTCAGGATCCGCTGAGTATTCTAATATATAATTTATGCCGCCAACATACCCAGCCACTGAGTTATTGAACTTCTCAGTAACTGAACATCCTACGTTATCCACGTTTAATATCATTTCAACGTCTATTTCTTGAGTATTATGAACTTGTGATTATTATTTGTGCGCGAGAAGCGTGTGCTGAAATATAGAAGATGTCATATTTGTTGGGCTTAAGCTTCCCGCCCAAAAAATAATAACGCCCAGTCCAGTCTAGGGGCTGCCTGAGATCCCGCCCTAAAATCTGGATCATTCAATAGGACAAGGCTGAGACTCCACCCCAGTCCTTCAATTTACCTTGGTAAGGATTGCACGCAGCTGCCAATTTGTCTGAACTCTGATCCGGAAACAAAGAGCTTTCCATGTGCTTGAATTTCCACACAAAGGGACACATTTCTTCCGAACTTAAGTATCCATTTTCGTTTTTTTTCCCCTTTTATTTTACACTGGGTTATCATTGTCTAATTGTTACAATACTTTAAGTCAATAATTTTCTCAGCTGCACCCTACTATTCAGTCAACCAGAAGGAATCCTTGCTTCTGAAGATACGCTACCTGAAGATTGTTTGTTATAGTTAGAATAGTGTGTTCTAACCGTTTTATTTGCAGGTCTTAGAATCAGTGAGAATAGGTCCTCTGTCCTCTACAGAGGTGGTGGCAGCTTTGTATCCTGAACTAGTGTGTAGTTTGTGTCACTGTAGCTCGCAAGCTTCCTTCTAGCCTGTTTGCTGCCCAATTCCAGCAGTTTCAGCTCATGGATTGCGTCCAGAAGGTTGGACCGTCTGTGGGCTGAAATACATTGGAAGGCATTGAGCGGTCCGGCCACTAGAGGGCCTGTGATAACATCACAATACCGTCATATTTATGAATAGCTTCAAAATAAAATAATAATTTCATTATTTTACTACATGCATTTTTTTTCTTAAAGTGGACCTGAACTCTTGCGCAGGAGAGAAGGAAAACCGAGAGAAATGCACTCTGTATGTGTTTAGAGAGTTTAGCCTGTATAATTCTCCCTCATCTGTGTCTAATCACAAGTTGTAATTTTCTCTCTTAGCTGTGTCAGCTCAGAAATCTCATCTGCCTTGGCAGAGCAGCTAATTTGTTAACACAGGATATTAACAATATGCCTGCTTCCATGACAGCAGGAAGTAGACACTGCAGATTTATTGCAAGATTTGTATCAACTGTAACAAAGAAATGTTTTTCTTTAAAGGTTATAATGCTGTTGCTTATCTTTTAGAGCAGAGAGGAAGTTCTGAGTTCAGGTTCGCTTTGAAGAGCCTTTTAAGTCTGCAATTAAACTTGCAATGTATTGTCTATTCATATAAAAGTTATGATTGTAGAGACCACTGGAGGGCGGCCTTATATCATATTTATATTCTGTAATCTCTCAGCCCCTCGAACATACCAAAACTAGATCGATGAGAGCATGGGAAGACGACCTAGGCCAGACTAACTATAAGTCAGTGGTCTAACTGTTGTCTTACCCTGGCGAAAGGCAGCAACTATTTTTCTCATATAGAGACGAACTACAAAATTCTACATCGCACATATATTACTCCTGAGAGGTTGCATAACATCTCAAATACCAACTCTCCTAAATGCTTCAAGGGATGCGGGCAAACTGGCGATCTTGCTCACATATGGCGGCTCTGTTCAACTGTGAAAAAGTTCTGGGCCCAAATTGCCTCTGCCATTGGCACAGCACTTGAACTACCTCTTTCACCCGACCCACTCCAATTATTACTAGGCAATAAGCCACAGAAGTGGAAGTACCCACAACATAGATTGGCACAGCATATGGACAAAGCAGCTCGCCTGCACATAGCCCGACAATGGTCGAAACCCAATCTTTCCCTCGAACTTACTGATGCTATAATTATGGAAATACTAATCTCTGAGAGATTGTTAGCCATTGTTTATGACACTACTCTACCTTTCACCAGAACCTGGCAACCTTGGCTCTCGGCCTCGACTTCTCTGGGCTTACGCTCCTGTGCCCTCTCCTTCTAGGGACAACGCCCATCCTTTGTTTGCAATAATCCTTAGAACAACATGATATGTCTTGCATATTTCTATTTGTTAATGTTTGTTACGATTATAATTTGATCATATGCCCTTTGCTAAGGGTCTACTCAAAGCTGTTAGATTTCTTCAAAAATCTTAAGAGAATGTTTTGAAACTAAAAGTAATAATTGCCTGGCTGCTCTGTTCCTCTAGAATCCCTCCCAGAGTCCTGTAACTCCCTGACTTCAGGAATCCCCTCCCAGAGCCCCCCTGCTGAAAAACGCCATGGTGTTTTCCCTACTTCGGCTAGAGAATACCATGGCCTTTTTTCCAGCAAGGGGCGGGGCTACTCAATGGAAGCCGGCAGATACGGGGTTCTGGGAGGGATTCCAGAGAAACAGAGCCGACAGGTCATTATAACTTTATATGGCAAGATGAGACATTGAAAGTTTAACTGCAAACTGGATAGACAATATTGATATTAAATAGACTTACTGGAATTCGGTAGAAGAACTGGGGCAAAAATGCTGTTGCTGCCTGTAAGACAGAGAAAATTGTTAATGTTCATAAAAAAAGTAAATACAAAAGTAACCCATTTTGTATGCTTTGACACTGGACTATTTTAAGGTGTCCATAAACTTCTCGACCATCATACAGATCCATCTCTGATTGAAATCTGATAAGAGAGGCACCTTTCACTGCCACGAGCTGTGCAAAAATTTTATCAGTGGAGCGGCCTCCCCAGGTCTCTGCAAAGCTCAGAGGAGCACATTAGATGATAGAGTGTTGCAGAGGAGGGTATGCTCACCTATCCACTGGTGCACCCACCTTCTGTGTCTTCTCTGTATCCCTGCCGGACACCGGTGCACCATTGACCCGGTATCATACACACGACCACAAATTACATTGCACACCCCGGCAGCCATGGAGAGAAGACAGGACACCGGAGGAGGCCACCAGAAGATAGGTGAGCATACGCTCTGCTGTGACACTGAGCAGTCTAGCGGCACACATTTTAAATGAGCGGAGACCAGCCGGAAGGTCTATCGGTCGTCCAGAAATCGAACGGTGCTACCAGCGACCACAGGGATCAATCATGGCAAGTAGGGATCTTTCTAATCTGCATATGACTCATAATTTAATCATAATATTGATTTAAAAAAAACAATAGCTGTAATAGATTTCCATTAGATTCAAAGTTTTCACTGTATCTAATGTCTAATCTATTGAAGAGATCAAGTAGTATATGGCCAGCTTTCATTTTTGGGTTACATTTGGCTTTAATTATAAATATACTGAAGGTACGTTTTCACTGTCTGAGACGAATGTTTGACCATCTCAAACACTATGCTACATTACCAAATAACCAACACAAAATACGAAAGACCACTATTGTTTGGGCACCTCTTGCTCATTGTGTCTCCCATCCCCGGCACTGAACATATTACATGAAAAAGACTGTTATGCAATTTTAATAAGGGCTGAATGAGTAGAACTTCACAAAGAGCACAGTGGCATAGTGATTAGCACGCTCGCTTTGCAGTGCTGGGTTCCCGATTCCAATCCCAGCCAGGGCACTATTTGCAGAAAATTTGTATGTTCTCCCCGTGTCTATGTGGGTTTCCTCTGGGCACTCTGGTTTCCGCCCATATCCCAAAAACATTAAATAAGTTCATTGGCTTCACCCTACAAATGGCCCTGACTACAGTGGACATGTGACTTTGGTAAGGAATTACATAGTGAGCTCCTCTGAGGGACAACTAGTGTCAAGACTATATACTCTGTACAGCGCTGTGGAAGATGTTAGCGCCATATAAATACAAAATAACAATAATAAATGATAAAGAGTAAAGAGGAGTAGATGCAAGAAAGAAAACCTACCGTAGGAACTGTTGAGGTCGAAGAAGACACTAAGTTCGGAGGATGCAGACACTGGAGGCGTGGAGGGGGTGTTGGGGGAAATGGGTGGAGAGGTTGCAGCTTCATGTTCAGATTCAGTAATTCTGCTGAAGCTGATCTTGTAGGGTTCTCTCTCCAGAGGGGTGGGGTGTCCCCGCAGGGTGCCGGATGATGACAAATGCCTCCCGCTATTTGGTCTTATGCCTGGAGACTTCAGGGGATACGTTGTTTTCCGAGGCTGGAAGAAAGAACATTTTAGCTCAACTGCGTATCATTCCTTTCAAACTTTATTACCACTTTAATAGATTATCATGGTTTAAAGGATACCTTAGGCCAAAAGAAAATGTTAAAACGGAGGGAGCAGGCTTGTGTAGAGGGCTCTCCTCATTCCCACCGCTCCCCCCGTTCTCCTCCGCCCCCTCTGTACCAACCCTTCGGCTACTTCCTGGTCGGGAGGGTCAGCGAAGAGCGCAAAGGCGCTGCCCGGCGATGCGCATCCTTGATTGTGCGCCCGCATCTGTATGTACACAATGTAGTTGTGATGTAGTCCGAATGCGCAGAGCGCTCCCAGCAGCGGGAACGAGGATGTGCGTCGCCGGGCAACACCTGTGCAGTCTTTGCTGACCCTCCCAAACAGGAAGTAGCTTCGGAGGGTAGATACAGAGTAATGGAGGAAAACGGGGGGTAGCAATAAGCTTGAGGAGAGCCCACTACACATGCCTGCTCCCCCTGTTTTTACATTTTCCTTTGCACTAAGGTATACTTTAAACCATTATACTAACCCCATAATGAATGCAGACAATCTAAATCTGAAAAGCGAAATAATAAGTAGTTACCGGAGGTGAAAACCAGTAGTCTAACTTTTCAGCTGTTCCAAAGCCGGATCTGTAAGTGACCTTGGGGTACTCCTGTACAAATGTTGGCTTTTAGATGAGATGGTCCCCAACAGCCGCTTCAGCAGAGCTCTGTCTAGCATGTATACAAGGCTTTACTTTTAAGCGGGACCAAATGCCCCACATTAAAACGTAAGTACGGTACCTAGTCTTCAGGACATAAAAGAGCATTTGCCCCCCCCCCCCCCCCTCTTCCTTGTAAAACGTTTGTTTTGCTTGATGAGAGTACGACAGGCAACACTGCTCTCAGAAACTGACAAATATAATTATTGCCGGAAAGGAGAAGCTCTCTGGCTCTTCCCTGTGCTCCCCTGCATCTTTCACCAAAGTGAAGTGCCACCGTGGCATCGTATTCAGGCACATAAAAGCCAACCAGTTCAGTCCAGAAACATGTGTCACTTCCACAGAGGTGGAGAAGCACAGGGAAATGGCCAGGCAGAGAGGGAAGAACCCAGGCAGAGAGCTTCCCCAGCCGGCAATGACCATACATGCCAATTGCGAGAGCAGTACAAGCTTGCACTGCTCTCAGCATGCTCTGTAAAAATTTTGGGGGCCTCAGGGCTGGAACGGCCTGGTGGAGGAAGAAGCTGGGGTAGGGGGAAGGATTCACCAACAAAGACTTACAAATCTGGGCGGTTGCTTGCAGCCTCTTGGTTCAATCTCCAGAGATTTGTTGAACAAATAGTCTGTAAAATCTTTTTCAGGCGTGTTCCCCATTGGGTTCAGATTCTCAAAGAACCTCTGCAACGAAAAGAAACAGTCAGAGTGTTATTCTTTTCTGCAGAAGTCACCAAGTACGGGCGATACGCCTGTATGCACAGCACAGCACTGCAACACAGGTACAAAGACAATGCCCAAGACTTCTTGATGTAAACTGTGGAAATTAAATATGGAGCCATTCTTAGGGCTGAACGATTTTAGGAAAATATTGAATTGCCATTTTTCTGTCAGAAATTGCGGATTTGATTCACAATTTTAGGGATACGGAGCCAGTCCCAGGGCTCAAAAAGAAAAAAACAACACAAAGGATGATCCCGGTGCTCAGTTCACGTTAAGACCATTACTCTTACCACCTCTGGATGGCCAGAGAACAGGTCAGTACAGTCCTTCTCCTGCAACCCGCTGTGCTGTAACAGCTCGCCGCTCCGTGCACAGTAGTGGCAGCTCAGAGGCTTTCAACACTCCTGGCGGCTCACTCTCTCATTCCGCCTGCGTCATCAGCTGGGCGGGCCGGCCAGCCACAAGGATCAGTTTGAGAGCAACTTAGAGTCCTTCCTTCTCAGGCCCGTCAGTCAAGCTTTAGCCAGCTATCAAGCCTGGAATCACAATTTTGACTTAGGATTAATCGCAGCTCCTTCGCACAAATGCACAGTGCCCAGCAGACCAGCACTCAACAGCTTTGCAGATCACCACATCACATTGTGCCTCATCCAGACTTCCTGTCTGTCACTGTGCAAAGGAGGCAAAGCTGTGATTAATCCTAAAGCTTGATAACTGGTCGAAGCTTGAATGACAGGCCTGCGGATTCTCAGAGATCTAAGGAAGGATTCTAATTTAATCTTAAACTGATCCTTGTGGCCAGCCCGCCCAGCTGAAGACGTAGGCAGAAGGAGAGAGTGAGCCGCCAGGAGTGTTGAGAGCCGCCGCTACTGTGTACGGAGCGGCAAGCTGTTACTGCAAACATTGCACAGCGGGAATAGGACTGGACTACAACTGTTACTGGCTGCACAGGGGAAGAGTGCCGTGATCATCTTCAAAACCGCAGCTTAGTCGATCACGTGATTGTCTCCGAATTGCGATTTCGATCTTAAAACGATAGATCATTCAGCCCTAGCTATTCCCATTGAAATATTATTTAATGCAGGCTACAACACTAACCTAATTCATGTGGCTGAATATAAAGACTAAAGCATTGATAAATAATGAAATTTCAGCTCAGCTGAGCAGCATGTTTAGATGCGGAGGCATCCAATGTCAAAGGCATAGGCTGAAAATAACCGGCTTGGCTAATTACTTGACACTTGAACATCGCAAACGAGGAATACCTCAGCAAACGTCATGTTTATAAAAACAAGGAACACCAAGAGCCCCAATAGTGTAATATGTACTGGTAAATGGTTACTAGATAGAGTAAATATTAACCTGCTGGGCGGTCTGGACGAGCTCAGCTCGTCCAGTACCGCCGGAGCCTGCCGCTCAGGCCCTGCTGGGCCGATTTGGCTCAAATAAAAAGCAGCACACGCAGCCGGCACTTTGCCAGCTGCGTGTGCTGCCTGATCGCCGCCGCTCTGCGGCGATCCGCCGCGAGCAGCGGCGAAAGAGGGTCCCCCCAGCCGCCTGAGCCCAGCGTAGCCGGAACAAAAAGTTCCGGCCAGCGCTAAGGGCTGGATCGGAGGCGGCTGACGTCGATGACGTCACTCCGCTCGTCGATATGGCGACGATGTAAGCAAAACAAGGAAGGCTGCTCATTGCGGCCTTCCTTGTTTATTCTGGGCGCCGGAGGCGATCGGAAGAACGCCTCCGGAGCGCCCTCTAGTGGGTTTCATGCAGCCAACTTTCAGTTGGCTACATGAAATAGTTTTTTTTTAATTAAAAAAAACCCCTCCCGCAGCCTCCCTGGCGATCTTAATAGAACGCCAGGCAGGTTAATACTCACAAACCAGAGTTACCATTAGGCAACCACTGTAAAGGCAGGTGGGGAGATTTTCCTGATCCCACTCAGGAATAGGAAGTCGCTTTCTGTAGATGAGAAAAAGGGGGTTCAACCCTCCACCCAGGGTGGACTCAATATTATGCAGGAGAACAGAGGCGCCAAAAGGATAAAAGGAAGCTAAATGAGCTTAAAAACCAAATTCTTGGTAAATAGAGATAGTAGTGGTGGACTTACCTCCTCCAAGTAGACACACAACGACTGTAGTAAAGACAGTCAATATATTTTATTTATGAACTCCAAATATGCAACGCGTTTCACAGGTTTGATCCCGCTTCAACAGGCAATAACAACGGAGCAGTATAGGCCTGAACGATTTTAGGAAAAGATTGAATTGCACGATTTCTGTCAGAAATTGCGATTTCGATTCGATTCACGATTTTCATCAAAATCAAGCTTTAGTACTAAATTACAGTAACATTTACAAAAATGCATTGCCAGAAAACGACATCATACTATCTAATTGATAGTATGATGTCATTTTCTGTCATTTTTGTAAATGTTACTGCAGTAACATTGTGAAGCTGTTATTAATCCTAGCCAATAAAAATTGGCGTACGTTAAAAAGGGGCGCTGGGAAAAAAGGGCGCGGGGTTTTAAACGATAAGCATGGATAATGTTTAAAAATGTATTGTACTGTATTTCGTTTAAAATTAATGTTTTATAAAGTTATAAATCATTAAATAATGTGCATTAAATCGGCAATTGTAAAAACGTTAATCTTTCGTTTAAATAGTGAAACGTATAATAACGTTTAAAATTTTTTTTTTACTAAGTAACCCTCCCTGTACCTACCCCTAACCCCTAGACCCCAGTGTTGATGCCTAAACCTAAGACCCCCCCTGTTGGTGCCTAAGTAACCCTCCCTGTACCTACCCCTAACCCCTAGACCCCCCTGTTAGTGCCTAAACCTAAGACCCCCCTGGTGGTGCCTAAACCTAAGACCCCCCTGTTGGTGCCTAAACCTAAGACCCCCCTGTTGGTGCCTAAACCTAAGACCCCCCTGTGATAAGCATTAATAACGTTTCAAAAACATATAGTGCGTTTTTTTCATTTAAAAATAATGTAAAAAAAATAAAAAAAATTGTACTGTTTTTCGTTTAAAAATAATGTTTGAAAAAAATATTGTACTGTTTTTCGTTTAAAAATAATATTACAAAATGTATAAATCATTAAATAATGTGTAATCATGAGAAGCAGTAATAAAACATTTAGTCTCCGGGCGCCGCTTTTAAAACGTTATTTTTCTCCGGCGCCCTTTTTTCCTATCGGGCGCCCATTAAACGATATTTATTATGGGAGTGAATGGCGGCGCCCGATTTGTCCACTAGCCTCCTGCGCCCTTTTTTACTGTTACCTAAAAATTGTGCCTAGTTTCAGGCTTGATGACTGGCTGAACAGTGACTGACCAGTCCAGTCCAGTGCGGAGTCTCAGAGACCTTAAGGAAGGACTCTAACCCTAGTAGCCTAGCTGATTAAGTAGTGTACTAACAGTGTGGTGCAGGGGCATAGCTAGAAATCATGGGGCCTCATAGCAAAAATTTTGGTTGGGCCCCCCGAAAAAATTAAGCACTTCTTCGCCCCCTTTCACCCACCCCAGCTCTACGTAGCCAGTATGCCTTCCCCCTAGCCCCACCTCAACTGTTGGTAGTACTCAAATCAAAGTAGCCAGATGTAACACTCCCTTCCCATCCCCCTGCACAGTACGCGGATGGAGCATTAGCTCCATTTTCCACTAGCCACAATCCGCTTAGATAATCTGTTTGCTGCCGTTTTGCAGAGGACAATCGGCAATGAAATTAATGAACAGTAAATGGTGATCCAGCCTCACTAAGTAAATATAAGCAGGGTGTTTAAGTTTTTTTTTTGTTTTTTTTTAAGTTTTGTTGCAATAAAGCAGAGGAGTAGGTGAGAGAACTATGGCAAAGATCAGAGTGGAGGAGAAAACAGCCCATACAGTCCATTTAATTACCTGGAGAGCAGTTTGAAAGTAAGGCCAGGACAAGACAGGCATCACCACTTCAGAGGAATGCATCCGAGTTATAATTGATTTACAGCTTGGTTTACAGCCCAACGCTGCTAAACAGCTCTGTTTCTGAAGTCTATGGGATCCCCGGAAGCTTTACAGATGATTAGGGCAGCTGATTACAGCTGACTAGTAATCTCCTAACCCCTTACTCCAGAGCTGGAGCTGTCCTGTGTGATGTCGCCGCAGATCAGTAGGTCTGTGTGCGCACTGGGAGACGCATCGGGTTAGGAGGCAGAGAAGCCAGAACTCCGGCAAGTTGGTAGAAAAGAGAGTGAGGGGGAGACAGATTACAGGACCTAAGCAACAGTAAACTGCATTGGAAGCTGGGACAGGCAGACCGTCTGCCCGCCTTCCGTACTATTGAAGACGCAAGAATATAACTTGGGGAGTGGAGCAGCTTAGCTAGCGAAACAACTACACTGCCGACAGACCTGGAGGCTCACAGAGAAGAGGTCTCCGATGATTAAGTGGAGATTGCACGAGGTGCATGAGATACTGATACTACTGACAGAAGGCACCGGAGGAAGCGGATCACATGACAAAAGAAAATCCGCTCTGAGCATCAGGCGGCCTGCAGCGTAGGCGGAGCTGTACAGAGCAGGCACAGCTTCTGCCAATCACTGCATCTTCATGATATGACGGCGGTGGTAGGCGGAGCCGCACAGACAAGCACAGCTGGTGCCTGAAAAAACGTAGGTATTGACGATCCCTGTATCGTCTTTGCAGGAATCGCGGTTACGGTTTAAAACCGCCGAACCGTTCAGCCCTAGAGCAGTAGCATATGTGGTCAGTAGAAGAGCCAGGCACCTCAGCTCTTCTACTGACCACATATGCTATTGCTCCATTGTTATTGCCTGATGAGCGGGATCAAACCTGCGAAACGCGTTGCATATTTGGAGTTCATAAATAAAATATATTGACTGTCTTTACTACAGTCGTTGTGTGTCTACTTGGAGGAGGTAAGTCCACCACTACCTCCTCTATTTACCAAGAATTTGGTTTTTAAGCTCATTTATGTTCCTTTTATCCTTTTGGCGCCTCCGTTTTCCTGCATAACGTCATGTTTATGGCTGTAACCATCACAATCAGTCATGTTAAGCAGATCAAACACATTGATTTTCCCTGTCAATTCCCATAAGGTTTGATCAAATCTGCCAGAAACCTATTTCACCAATTCTGATCGATCAAATTTTGATGAATAACGATCCGATGTATAGATCGGACAGGATAGAAAATTTCCGTCGGTGTGTGGGGGCTGCTCAGGAGTGGTGGACAATCAATTAGCCATAGAGTAGTGCAACACTGTGGTTCAACTGAATTTCAAAAAATTTCCTGATTAAATCTATTGTAAATCAATTTTCAAAAGTGCCGTGAGTGGTAGGAATCGATCAGGTTCTGATCAGCAAGTGTCTGCCCTCCCTTGAGGGCTGGGCTTTTTTTCACTCAGAAAGATCATCTAACCGGAGTGGAAATGGGTGTTCTCCAGATGCCTTATTGCTTGGTTGCCTACCTAGGCAATCTAACTTTGTAAGTACCATTCACAATACCTACGCTTGCTCCATTTTCAGTACATACTGCACTATTTGGGCTCTTGTTGTTTACTTTTCAAAGTACATCCTATCTCTCAAGAGCAGCCGACAGAATGATCTGATTGTGTTATCTTTCTTCATGCCGTACCCGGATATCAGCTTCTATGCGTAAACAGTAAGGCTGGTTCTGGTACTGCTGGATTTCCCCTGTGATCTCCGCCACTTTCCGCCTCTTGCTGAAGTTGATCAGCTCCTTGCCATGTCTCTTGAGGAAGTCCGGGTTCCCTTCTTCTGTTTTCAGTATATTGGTTAAGTATATTCCTGCAATAAAGAAAGTCATGATACTGTGCATGACAGCATGCATATCACACCTACACACACAGCATGGTCTGCCACGCATTCATAAAGATATAAGAGGGCAGGGCAGTATGCCCCAGTAATATTCATAGTACACTGAGAACAAAGCCTGACGCTGCAGCAGTCTGGGAAAATATCAGAAGATCACTGCCACTTCCTCATGCCCTCGTTCATCTTCCTACTTTTTTAGCAATACACAAAGTTTGATGCATTGCAAACCTATACGATTGGCAGTTAATATATTTACAACACCTAGTATTTGTCTCCAGTAGTTCCTTCTTAGTAGCAGCTAAGGAGCTCCTTCTTCAGCACAGAGCAGGTCACCTGAACCTATTAATCTGTATGCTTTTAAAAAAAACAAAAAAAAAAAAACACCTCTTTGTGGCCAGCACCACATCTACAGTTCCTTCCTGCTCAGCGTATAAGAAAATGTAACCCTTCCCACACTCTTCATTGTCTTTATTAAATGTCATTTATACATATCACTCTGTTCTGGGAGCAATAAGAAATTATTTCTCACTGCTCTTTTATTTAATCCTTTCATAAACACAATGAAGAGGTGGACGAAAGACAATGCTTTTTAAAGAGACTCTGTAACAACAAAAACCTCCCCTGGGGGGTACTCACCTCGGGTGGGGGAAGCCTCCGGATCCTAATGAGGCTTCCCACGCCGTCCTCTGTCCCACGGGGGTCTCGCCGCAGCCCTCCGAACAGCCGGCGACTGTGCCGACTGTCAGTTCAATATTTACCTTTGCTGGCTCCAGCGGGGGCGCTGTGGCGACTTTCGGCACGGAAATAGACGGAAATACCCGATCTCCGTCGGGTCCGCTCTACTGCGCAGGCGCCGGAAACTTGCGCCTGCGCAGTAGAGCAGACCCGACGGCGATCGGGTATTTCCGCCTACTTCGGCGCCGAGAGGCATCAGAGCGCCTGCGCAGGAGCCAGGAAGGTAAATATTGCGTCACGGCTGTACGGAGGGCTACAGCGAGACCCCCGAGGGACGCAGGACGGCGTGGGAAGCCTCATTAGGATCCTGAGGCTTCCCCCACCCGAGGTGAGTACCCCCCAGGGGCCGTTTTGTCGTTACAGTTCCTCTTTAACATCGGAGCAAGGACGTAAGATAGGACCCTGCTCAACTGTAGACCTACGGCTGTGGGCACAAAGAGTTAAAGTCTGAGAGGACTGATGAGGTGGGAGGGGTCAGGTGATCTTTGCACACTGGGACAGACTGACCACTAGTGATAGCTAACAATTCTGAGAGGATACAAATGTTATGCAGCTCGACACACAGACCATACAAATGTAGCTGCTGCAGCATTTGTTCGACTCATTTTCAGGCGAATAAATCTGCATACAATTATAACATTTGCATGAACTCAGAATATACATATTTATGTCAATGGAAGTGACTGTATAACAGATAAGACTGATAAGAACAAATGCCAGGCTACATTTCCCAGAATCCCTGTACAACAGTAGTAACTATGGCCCTTATCTGACTCACTTTTCTCCTAAGTTTTCAGCACTCTGTAATTGAAAAAGTACCAAAAAATATGTGAAAAAAAATACTGAAATAAATATTCAGAGTATTTTCTTGCTTGCTAGTGGCTTAAAGGGAACCCCGAGTCGAAGTTTGGGTTTAAAAATAGATATTTACCTAAGGAAAAGGGAAGCCTCAGGATTCTACTGAGGCTTCCCTACGTGCCCTGATGGGGGCGTGTGCAGCCCCCCCCCCCCCACGTGACCTTCCTCCACATTGGGGCTGCGCTCCTCTCCTGTTATGAGCACGCCTGCACATGCCCAGTAGCATTAAGCTTACAACAGCTGCACGGGCATGCATGCACAGTAGCTCTGGCTTACAGTAGCTGCGCTGATGGAACAGGAGGTGTTCAGCGAGGGGGGACAGGTGAGCAATGAGGGAAACCTCTGAGGCTTCCCTTTCTTTAGGCAAGTATCTCATTTTGTAACAGAGCTTTGGCTCGGGTACACTTTAAAGGGAGTTTTATTGGTGAAGTGTGAAAATATCACCCAGGAGAAAGCTTAGAAGAAAAGGGGATTTGAATAAGGGTCCTGGGCCCATATGCAAGTTTTCTCCTAGGTGATATTTTCACAACTTGTCATAAATTTCCTTTCAAGCCAACAGTATGCAAGGAAACACTCAACATAAATTTGATAGTACTTTTTTTAACCAACTTTTGGGCACTTTTTCAATAGTAAAATGCTGAAAAGTTAGTTTAAAGAGAAGATGAAAATGATCTCCTAGGAGATAATGCAGGAGAAAAAGTGAATTGTATATGGGCCCTGGTGTCAGAAGTCAGGACACGTCTTAAACTTCTATGAATAGGTGCGCAGCAGCAGCATGTATGGCTACACAATGGGGCTTATAGTCAATACTTGTGATTTTCACTAGTCAATGTGACTGCTATTAGAATCTAAGCAAAGTGTGAAGAACAGTCTGGTACTGCAGTCATATTCCATAAAATGAGCTTTATTGTGCTCAGCTCATTGATATACAAAAATCTTCATGCAAAGTTCTTTATATAAAATGCACATACCCATTTGGAGCGTAGATTAGGTCGTGGGGCATAGTGGTGGCTGCGGCCCGCCTAACCACCGTAAAAGGTCATTTCGTTAGGTTTTATATAAAGAACTTTGCGTAGATTTTTTGTATATCAATGAGTCGAGCACAATAAAGCTCATTTTATGGAATGTGAATGCAGTGCCAAACTTTATGTTCTTCACACGTTGCTTATGGACATTGATCTACTTTTTCTAGTCTAGAGCACGCTGTAATCTATCCCTATCAATACCCAATGAATCGAAGTACGGAGGTTGTACTTGTATTTTGCACGCTGCCGTAGTGCCTGCAACTGTTTCTCCTTTATTGCTGCTATTAGAATCTGCTTTGGTCAATTTTGGCTTCAGTTGGGCTTCTATGGTTGATAAAGAAGACTGCCTCTAGATTCCCCTCAGGTGCATACGCAACAATGAGAAATAAGCAAAAGTAACATACCAAAAAAAGGCACACAAGGTGGGTTGATTGACTTGAGTTTTGCCAGATATTTTTTAAAGTGATCCTGACTCAACTCCACTGCCTCATCCAGTATTTTCTTTTTTCTTTCCTGTAACGCCTGTAAAAGAAAACATAATTACTCAGCCTGCTTTAGCTCTAATTACGCAAAAATAAATACAAGGCTTTGTTGCTGTGAAAAACATGCAAAATAGCGTTAGACACGGCAGACACAAAATCTACTGCAATATTGAATATGCTCCATCCTTTTGGAAATCCAGCTCAGAAGCCAGTGTACACAAAGCTGTAAAAGAGCACACAGTGTAGGTATTAAGGGGTGTACACATGGACAATGCTTGTCGTCAGAATGGATCGGGACACAATGGCGTTATTTTGGGAGCCGAGCACTGTAGAGATGGCTTGTTCTGCTATAGCAGAGTGAGGAGTCTGCTGCTATGTGGAGGAGAGGAGGAATAATGTGTGCTACACAACAGAGGGGCTAAACAGTGCATAAACAGTTACACAAGGAAATAGCTCTGTTGTGTACTGCCCCATATTCCATCAGATACAGCAGGACTGTTAGCGCTAGAGGGGAGGTTGTGCAGATTAAAACAGTGCGACCACTAGAGGGGAAATGAGGAAATTCATTTTCATTTTGACAGTTCTGCATCTCTTCCCTGATTGAAGAAGCGAGACTAGAGAATGACGTGGGTAGGGTGAAAGGGGTCAGTAGCAATCTTGTTGCATGATTTTGCACCTGCTAATTTAGAGGTCATGTCAGGAGGGATCCTTGCTCTCTAGATTATCAGATGCAGTATTTAGATCTGTGCTTAAAAATAATCAGGCTTCTATCTTATAGGACCACTGTTACAAAAAATTAGGCAGAACTGACAGGTTTTGGGCCAGTCCATCTCCTCATGGGGGGTTGTAAAGATTTTCTTTCTTTTTAACAGAATTTCCTGAACAGCAGTTGCAAAGTTTAAATGACAAAATAGTGTGCAAGTGAGTAGGGAGGCTGACTGGTATCTAACTATTTTGGCACTGCTGTTCAGAAAATGCTGTTGAAAACAAAGAAAACCCTGAGAATCCCCCATGAGGAGATGGACTGGCCCAAAACCTGTTGGTTCTGCCCTCTGGAAGCCTGTGTTTTCCTCACCGCAGCTCCACTCTAAGCTGGTCTCCCGGGGACATGTGGCTAGGGACACACAGGCGTCCAGGGCCTGGAGGAAGCCCCAGGTTAGTAAATCATATTTTTTTGTTAATTCTCAGATGTATCCTTTAAAGGGATCTAAGCAGTACTTTTTAAATAAACCAACCTTAAGAGAGATTTGTTAATTGTATGGGCTTTAGGTGTGCAGCAGGCATTTACTTACCTATGGGAGGGAGGGCAGACTTAAGACCCCCCCGCAAGTTAATATAGAAGCTTCCATCTACTGTGTCTAGCACTGCAGATTCCCGCTGGTTATTCGTAAAACTCTTTCTGCACAACGCATGCCGGGAAATGTAATTCCCATTGGTGGTGGAGGGGGGGTTGTTTATATGGAGCAACCCCCATAAGTAAATGCCTGCTGCCTAAGGCCTGCACAATTAGTGCTCCAATTAGGGGGAGGTTAGTTTTCAAATTGTACTGCTAAGATCTCTTTAAGAGTTTACTACATGCTGTAGTTCAGGAAAAAGAAAAATGATTTTAGGCTGTATGCCCTGCGCCACTTAGCTGTACCTGACCTCACTGTGCATAGAAGTACCTAACACATTGGCTGTTCAGGAATGTCAAACAATGACAGTGGCAAGAAACATGACAGGTTCTCTTCTTTTCTAGAAAAGGAAAACAAACCTCAAATGTGTGATCCAACCGGTATATGGGAACAGAGTTCACTGCGCTTACTATCTCCAGAACACCATTGAAATTGTTCAAGTCTTGGAACACCTGGAGTATTTCAATGACC
Source organism: Hyperolius riggenbachi (assembly GCF_040937935.1). Lineage (NCBI taxonomy): Eukaryota > Metazoa > Chordata > Amphibia > Anura > Hyperoliidae > Hyperolius > Hyperolius riggenbachi. Next base: position 237,772,957 of record NC_090654.1, on the reverse strand, counting down.
CGACTGAAAACAGCAACCCTCTCCTCAAAATTCTCCGTCTCTACGAGGCACCTGTATCCCACAAAGAAAAGAAAAAATGAATCCAGTATTCCTTACTTACAACATTTAGAGCTCAATTCCCAAGAAAATCAGAAAAGTGTGGTCCTTTGTAGCAACAAACAATGCAATACATAACATAAAATGTGAAAATTTCAGAGCTGAAGAGGGCTGGTCACGTGACTGCTAATCACCCTCTCTCCTAGTGGATCTGAGGTGACTGCACAGTCTGGAGAATGCACATCCTTTCTCATTCTAATGGAGCACTGCGACATAAGCCCAAGATGCGTGTTGGTGCGCCTGCTCAAGCTGTGCCGTAGCCGTGAGGAGGTAGTCAGCTGTCATATGAACCCCTTTTCAGCTCTCAATTTTTTTTTACAATAATACTAATTTATAATAATACAAAGCGAACTCTGAAGAAATAGTTAGATACTCACCTATGTAGAGGGAAAGCTCTGGATTCCATAGAGCCTTCCCAGTCCTCTCTCCATGCTCCATAGCTGTTATTCGATTAACTTGTTGAATGTGCCTTTGGGAATCCTTGTGAAGGCTTCTTAAGTACTCATGTCCTCAAGTACTTCAGAAGACGGGCAGGTCCATGCTGCACATATGCAAGTGCGGACATGCGCAGTATGGATGCACCCATTAAACGCCCCGCCCCTTCTCTCATAACATTCATGTGACTCTCCTCAGAGCTAAACAGACAGAAAGATTTCCTCACAATAGAGGCTGCTGCCAGTCTTTCTTTAGAAGACAATATCAGTAGATGAAGGGCCGGTTTCTACTGGGGTGCCGCATCCATTTCTGAATCGGACGTGGCCCCCGTGCAAGTCTGTAGCTGAATTACTATAGCTGTGTAATACACGGCTATAGATATTCAGATGCATGCTGCGGAAAACTGCAGCATACCGTCAAAAATCGCATTTGCATGCGATTTGGACGGCAAGCCAGTTGACTGAATAGGCATTTTCCGCATGCTGCAGTACATCGGAAGTCACAGCATTTCCTCGCACACGAGTCCCTCTGACTCACATGCGGGGAACTGCTGCGAATTTGGACTTGCTGGAAACGGCCCCAATTTTTCAGTTCTGCCGAGAACCTGTCGATCCAGTTCTTTTCTTCTTTGTTTCATTTCCTGTTGAGATTAGTTGTATCTAATTTCAGATTGGATATGTTTATTGTTTTCTTGATGTAAAATGTGTTTTACGTCTACCTGTGATCTGATAATATATGGTGCTCAGTGTTGCTACTCCTCTATTGCTACATTATTGCTGTACTTTTTTTTTTGGGTATATGCGATTTCACAATAAAAAAACAAAACATTTGAACCTGGAAAAAAATGTGAGAACCTACTTTTCAAACCAAAGTGTGAGGTTTGTGGTGTGGCGAATCATCTTCAGCAAGTTAGGGGAATTAATTTCTTTATCTTCTTTAGTCCACACGCTGCCTACAAGTTCTGACGGCTGCACCGCCCTGTAAAGGAGCAAACACATTGAAAAAAAAACTCATTTAAAGATGAAAACTGTTAGTTTTCATACAAAACACACAGACAGTCAAGACACGAAACATTTATATTCTGCTTTTCTCCTGGCGGACTCAAAGCACCAGAGCTGCAGCAACTGGGACACACTTTATAGGCGGTAGCAGTGTTAGGTCTCCTACTGAATAGGAGCTGGCTTCCTGAACAAGATGAGCAGAGATTCAAACCCTGGTCTCCTGTGTCAAAGACAGAGCCCCTAAGGGCCCATTCACAGTAGAAATCACAAAACACTAGCACTTAGCGCTAGCGTTTTGCTCGAGTGATTTTACCACGATTAGCGCAGTAAAATTCAGTGGACACTTCCTTTATAAGCACTGTACCGCGATCGCTCCAAAAATGCTGCAGGTAACGCGTTTGCAATCGGCGCCAATCGCCGCAGTGAGAACACTGCCATAGGGTAGAATAGCACTAGTGCTTTTAAAAAGCCCCAACGCTTTGTCCTAGTGTGAATGGGCCCCGAAGAACAACTGAAGTGAGAGGGATATGGAGGCTGCCTTGTTTATTTCCTTTTAAACAATACCAGTTCTCTGGCAGCCCTGCTGAAATATTTGGCTAAAAGATAATAAAATACTGCTGCGCCACCTAAATAAAATAAAAGATTACAGATGTGCTCTTATCTACAAGATTATATATAAACGATCAATATATTAATATCACCACAGGCTCAAACGCCAATAAAAAGTATCTCAAGTCCAAAACAACAATTGGAGTGCGCTGTGTTGAATCCTCTAGGGCAATCTTGAATCAGTTATATCCACTGCGCGCTACCATATCTGTAGAAAACAATCTCACATAGTGTAATCTGCTTTACCAATCATGTTTTAACAATATAACTCCCATCAATCGTGCTGGTGGTAAACAGGTGTCCAATCGTGATTCCCACCACCTCGAATAACAGAGCAGCTCACCAGATTATAACCACCGAATCACAGGTGGAGTTCAGGCTCAATATGTGGTACTCAAGGCTCATCAGTAATGAGCAGATTACACTATGTGAGATTGTTTTCTACAGATATGGTAGCGCGCAGTGGATATAACTGATTTGAAATATTTGGCTGCAGAAAGGTCTGAATCACACCAGAAACAAGCATGCAGCTAATCTTGTCAGATCTGATAATAACGTCAAACACACCTGATCTGCTGCATGCTTGTTCAGGGTCTATGGCTGAAAGCAGAGGATCAGCAGGCTGCCAGGCAACTGGTATTGCTTAACCTCCCCGGCGTTCTATTGAGATCGCCAGGGAGGCTGCGGGAGGGGTTTTTTTTAATTAAAAAAAAACTATTTCATGCAGCCAACTGAAAGTTGGCTGCATGAAAGCCCACTAGAGGGCGCTCCGGAGGCGTTCTTCCGATCGCCTCCGGCGCCCATAATAAACAAGGAAGGCCGCAATGAGCGGCCTTCCTTGTTTTGCTTAGATCGTCGCCATGGCGACGAGCGGAGTGACGTCATGGACGTCAGCCGACGTCCTGACGTCAGCCGCCTCCGATCCAGCCCTTAGCGCTGGCCGGAACTTTTAGTTCCGGCTGCGCAGGGCTCAGGCGGCTAGGGGGGCCCTCTTTCGCCGCTGCTCGCGGCGAATCGCCGCAGAGCGGCGGCGATCAGGCAGCACACGCGGCTGGCAAAGTGCCGGCTGCGTGTGCTGCACTTTATTTGATAAAAATCGGCCCAGCAGGGCCTGAGCGGCAGCCTCCGGCGGTGATGGACGAGCTGAGCTCGTCCATACCGCTCAGGAGGTTAAAACAGGGATGTCAAACCGGTCCTTCGAGGGCCGAGGTCCTCACACATTTTGACACAGCTCAAATTAATTGATGGGTCTGAATCAGGAAAGGTGTGGTCCATCAGGTAGAACACATTCCTCTTTCTCAGTCCATCCGAAACCCTGGCATGGCTCTAGCCTTTCAGGCCTGGAGTTCAACACATGTGGCTTAAAAGGAAATAAATATGGCAGCCTCCATATCCCTCTGGCTTCAGGTTTCCAACAAAAGTTGATTAGGTGGTACCCTTAATGACTAACTGTACAAGATTTCTTGACCAGACACAATAAGGTTGCCATCTGGTCTGTAATACGGTTCTCTGAACAGATTTTTATATTACCATATATACTCGAGTATAAGCCGACCCGAGTATAAGCAGACCCCCCAACTTTTGCCCCAAAACCCCAAGAAAAACGATTGACGCGAGTATAAGCCGAGGGTAGGAAAACCAGCACCTAGTGAGGACCTCCTAGGGCTCTCTGATCATCCAATTTAGCCCCACAAACACCACATTTGATACTGGGAACTCCTTAACCACTTCAGGACCACAGTCTTTTCGCCCCTTAAGGACCAGAGCCTTTTTCTCCATTCAGACCACTGCAGCTTTCACGGTTTATTGCTCGCTCATACAACCTACCACCTAAATGAATTTTGGCTCCTTTTCTTCTCACTAATAAAGCTTTCTTTTGGTGCTATTTGATTGCTCCTGCGATTTTTACTTTTTATTATATTCATCAAAAAAGACATGAATTTTGGCAAAAAAATGATTTTTTTAACTTTCTGTGCTGACATTTTTCAAATAAAGTAAAATTTCTGTATACATGCAGCGCGAAAAATGTGGACAAACATGTTTTGGATAAAAAAAAACCCATTCAGTGTATATTTATTGGTTTGGGTAAAAGTTATAGCGTTTACAAACTATGGTGCAAAAAGTGAATTTTCCCATTTTCAAGCATCTATGACTTTTCTGACCCCCTGTCATGTTTCATAAGGGGCTAGAATTCCAGGATAGTATAAATACCCCCCAAATGACCCCATTTTGGAAAGAAGACATCCCAAAGTATTCACTGAGAGGCATAGTGAGTTCATAGAAGATATTATTTTTTGTCACAAGTAAGCGGAAAATGACACTTTGTGACAAAAAAAAAAGAAAAAAAAGTTTCCATTTCTTCTAACTTGCGCCAAAAAAAAAATGAAATCTACCACGGACTCACCATGCCCCTCTCTGAATACCTTGAAGGGTCTACTTTCCAAAATGGGGTCATTTGTGGGGTGTGTTTACTGTCCTGACATTTTGGGGGGTGCTAAATTGTAAGCACCCCTGTAAAGCTTAAATGTGCTCATTGGACTTTGGGCCCCTTAGCGCAGTTAGGCTGCAAAAAAGTGCCACACATGTGGTATTGCCGTACTCAGGAGAAGTAGTATAATGTGTTTTGGGGTGTATTTTTACACATACCCATGCTGGGTGGGAGAAATATCTCTGTAAATGACAATTTGTTAATTTTTTTTACACACAATTGTCCATTTACAGAGATCTTTCTCCCACTCAGCATGGGTATGTGTAAAAATACACCCCAAAACACATTATACTACTTCTCCTGAGTACGGCGATACCACATGTGTGGCACTTTTTTGCACCCTAACTGCGCTAAGGGGCCCAAAGTTCAATGAGTACCTTTAGGATTTCACAGGTCATTTTGAGAAATTTCGTTTCAAGACTACTCCTCACGGTTTAGGGCCCCTAAAATGCCAGGGCAGTATAGGAACCCCACAAATGACCCCATTTTAGAAAGAAGACACCCCAAGGTATTCCGTTAGGAGTATGGTGAGTTCATAGAAGATTTTATTTTTTGTCACAAGTTAGTGGAAAATGACACTTTGTGAAAAAAAACAATAAAAATCAATTTTCCGCTAACTTTTGACAAAAAATAAAATCTTCTATGAACTTACCATACTCCTAACGGAATACCTTGGGGTGTCTTCTTTCTAAAATGGGGTCATTTGTGGGGTTCCTATACTGCCCTGGCATTTTAGGGGCCCTAAACCGTGAGGAGTAGTCTGGAAATCAAATTCCGCAAAATGACCTGTGAAATCCTAAAGATACTCATTGGACTTTGGGCCCTTTAGCGCAGTTAGGGTGCAAAAAAGTGCCACACATGTGGTATCGCCGTACTCGGGAGAAGTAGTACAATGTGTTTTGGGGTGTATTTTTACACATACCCATGCTGGGTGGGAGAAATAACTCTGTAAATGGACAATTGTGTGTAAAAAAATCAAAAGATTGTCATTTACAGAGATATTTCTCCCACCCAGCATGGGTATGTGTAAAAATACACCCCAAAACACATTATACTACTTCTCCCGAGTACGGCAATACCACATGTGTGGCACTTTTTTGCACCCTAACTGCGCTAAAGGGCCCAAAGTCCAATGAGTATCTTTAGGATTTCACAGGTCATTTTGCGGAATTTGATTTCCAGACTACTCCTCACGGTTTAGGGCCCCTAAAATGCCAGGGCAGTATAGAAACCCCACAAATGACCCCATTTTAGAAAGAAGACACCCCAAGGTATTCCGTTAGGAGTATGGTGAGTTCATAGAAGATTTTATTTTTTGTCACAAGTTAGTGGAAAATGACACTTTGTGAAAAAAAAAATAAAAATCAATTTTCCGCTAACTTTTGACAAAAAATAAAATCTTCTATGAACTTACCATACTCCTAACGGAATACCTTGGGGTGTCTTCTTTCTAAAATGGGGTCATTTGTGGGGTTCCTATACTGCCCTGGCATTTTAGGGGCCCTAAACCGTGAGGAGTAGTCTGGAAATCAAATTCCGCAAAATGACCTGTGAAATCCTAAAGATACTCATTGGACTTTGGGCCCTTTAGCGCAGTTAGGGTGCAAAAAAGTGCCACACATGTGGTATCGCCGTACTCGGGAGAAGTAGTACAATGTGTTTTGGGGTGTATTTTTACACATACCCATGCTGGGTGGGAGAAATAACTCTGTAAATGGACAATTGTGTGTAAAAAAATCAAAAAAGATTGTCATTTACAGAGGTATTTCTCCCACCCAGCATGGGTATGTGTAAAAATACACCCCAAAACACATTGTACTACTTCTCCCGAGTACGGCGATACCACATGTGTGGCACTTTTTTGCACCCTAACTGCGCTAAGGGGCCCAGAGTCCAATGAGTACCTTTAGGCTTTACAGGGGTGCTCAAAATTTAGCACCCCGCCCACTTGCCAGGACAGTTAAACCCCACAAATGACCCCATTTTGGAAAGAATACACGCTAAGGTATTCCATGAGGGCCATGGTGAGTTCATAGAAAATTTTATTTTTTGTCACAAGTTAGCAGAAAATGACATTTTGTGAAAAAAAAAAAAAAAAACACAAAACCACAATTTCTGCTAACTTGTGACAAAAAATAAAACATTCTATGAACTCACCATGCACCTCACGGAATACTTTGGGGTGTCCTCTTTCCAAAATGGCATCATTCGTGGGGTCTGTCCTGGCATTTTAGGGTCTCTGCAATCATTACATGTATGGCCAGTATTAGGAGTTTCTGCTATAGTCCTTATATTGGGCATAAGGGTAATGCACTGTGGGCTGAAAGGAAAAATGAACGTCAAACAATCAATCAATGTGGATGAAAAAATATCTGCCAAAAAATTTTGGAAAAAAAAAAAAAAAAAGAGGAGGAAGGCGTCTGCCAGGACATAGGAGCTGCCGCCCCAAAAATCCAAACCCACCAGCTCGTATGCCCTGGCAAACCTGATTTATCCATTCACACCGATCGATGTGGATGAACAAATCATTGCCAGAGTTCTTTTTTGATACAAAGTGTTTGCCAAAGCATATGAATCCCCAACACCACTCCTCGGCCCATATGCCTCGGCAAACGTATCTTTTTGACTGCGGAGGAGAAATCTCGTCCTGCAGCGCTGCATGCACCGACTTGTGTGTAAGCTGACAGACGCGCAACGTTCTGTCAGGATGCACCATCAGTACTGCAGCTGGTTAGTCATTCGCTCGGTCCACCTGGAAGGTTATTGGATGGAAAAAAAAGAAAAAAAAACTCAAAAAACAAGCAAGCAGCAAAGCAATTACTTCATTAACATTAATAACCTTTGAACTTTAATAAAAAACTTAACATTGCAAACCAAACATTAACTTCTTTGCTTACCTGTTTTTTGTTTTTTTTTAACTTACCTCCCGAGGACAAACCTCTCCTCCCCCATGGAACAATGTGCGAAGTGCAAATTGCACAGAGTTGTGGCGAAATACATTACGCAATTTGTCCCAAGTGAAAGGAGAGGTTTCTGGCAGCCCTGTGTATTAGGGTCTCTGGAAACCCGATGTTTGGTTTCACACTGCATATTGACATATCCGGTGGGTCGAGCCCGCCGCACCGTATCGTCCAAAACAGACCTTCAGGCAATACCACAAGAGTAGCATTCGGCCTAGTAATGAACTGCGTCGCCATAGACTAACATGACTTCCGCGCCGATCGATACTGCCACAGAAGCCACGCAGTAACGTAGGCATGCACTAGCGTTAAGTCAAGCACTTCCGGCGTAGGGGGGGGGCCGCAAAGTGTGACTTTTGCTAGGCATTTTGCCCTAACGCATCGCAGCAGTGTGAAATAGCACTGAGAGACCCTTGTGTGCCTACCGCTGTGTGTGGAGTTCCCTACTCTCTAATAGTGTACCTGCTCGTGGTACCTCTCAAAACACTCCCCTAGGCATAGGCCAGGCTGGTCAGGACAGGTGGGACAATAAACAGTGGTGTCACGCCTTATTCCAGCCCTGCTGCAGACACGACAGCGTTTTCTTCGGATTCGTTGACCTGGGGTAGTCGGAATTGGATAGGCGTAATGCCTTCCATACAGCCGGCTAGTTGCATCTTGGGGTTGGGCCACGGCACCTCCTGGATACAGGAGTTCCATCACGATCTGTTTATTAAATTGAATAAACGAGCCAGTTCTCCCAGCCTTACTGTAGAGAACAAAGCTGTTGTAAATTGCCAATTGAATGAGGTAAAAAGACACTTTTATACCAGCGTCTTGTTTTTCGGGCAACTAAATAGGGCGCTAACCTCTGATCATTGAAGTCCACCCCTCCCATGTTAGTATTATACTCGTGGACGACAAGGGGTTTTTCAATGACCTTAGTTCGCCGTTGAATTTCAACTGTCGTGTCTGCGTGAATGGTGGACAGGAAGTAAACCTCCCTCTTGTCCTTCCATTTCACCGCGAGCAGGTCGTCAGCACACAAGGCGGCCCTCTGCCCCCGTTCAAGTCTGGTGGTAATGAGCCGTTGGGGGAAGCCCCGGCGACTAGGCCGCACGGTGCCACAGCATCGGATTTTTTCTATTTTTAAGTGCTGAAAGAGGGCCACACTTGTGTAATAATTGTCCACAAAAAGATGGTACCCCTTCTGGAACAAGGGTGACACCAAGTCCCACACAACCTTTCCACTGCTCCCCAGGTAGTCAGTGCATCCGACCGGCTCCAATTTTGAGTCTTTTCCCTCATAGACCCTAAAATAAGATGTATAGCCTGTGGCCCTTTCACAGAGCTTATACAGTTTCACCCCATACCGGGCGCGCTTGTTTGGGATGTACTGTTTGATGCGAAGGCGCCCGGTAAAGCGTATGAGGGACTCGTCTACGCAGATGTCCTGGTCAGGGGTATAAGCATCTGCAAATCTGGATGACAGGTGGTCTATGAGGGGTCGAATTTTGTGGAGCCGGTCAAAAGCAGGGTGGTCACTTCGATGACAGGTTTCGTTGTCATTGAAGTGCAGGAAGCGCAGGATGTTCTCAAATCGTGTCCTGGACATGGCAGCAGAGTACAGGGGAACATGATGTGCTGGGTCCGTAGACCAATAAGACCGCAACACATTCTGCTTTACTAGTCCCGTGTGAAGGAGAAGGCCCAAAAAAATTTTCATTTCGGAAACTTGGACTGGTTTCCACCGAAAAGGCTGGGCAAGGTACTTTTCCGGATTGGCGGTTATATATTGTGTGGCCTTACGGTTGGTCTCTGCCACAATTAAGTCCAAGAGATCCTGGGTGAAGAACAGATAGAAAAAGTCTAGGGTCGATCCTAGATTATTTGTCTCCACCTGGACTCCAGACTGGGCGGTGAAAGGGGGAAGTACGGGTGCGGCGGAATCAGGGGATTGCCAATTTGGGTTTGCCAGCACCTCTGGTAAATTAGGGGTAGTACGGGCCCGTCTTCTTGGTGGCTGCGACTGGGATCTTACTGCACGTGCCACCGAACCAGTTTCAACTTCCATGCTGGTGCTCGCCACTTCACCAGGGTCTACGGAAGTACTGGTGCTAGGTCCAGGAGATGTTGTGCTGCTGGTGCCTGCCCCACCATGAAATCTCAGACCAGCACGAACACCACTCTGCTGCCCTTGAGGCTGATCCTGCGCCACCTGCGGTCCAACAACATGGGGTGTGGTACGCCTGGCTTTAGCCGGGACCTCAACCTCGTCATCACTATCGGTCAGTGAGCCACTGCTCAATTCAGGTTCAAACTCTGACCCGGAAGATTCGTCGAATGAGGCGTCCCAATCGTCCTCATCCGACTGGGCCATGTACCTGAGAACCTCATCATCGGAATACCCCTTTCTTGCCATGGTGGGCTGCTAAATTTAGGGGGTATTCCTCTGAGACTACGCAGAAAAAAGAGCACCTACCTAGCAAAAGGGAGTATTTGAGAGGTAGAAAGCTGTGCTCACTGAGTTTTGATAAAAAAAATAAATCAAAACTGAGGTTTACAGTGCCACAGCTATTGTACAGTGTTTTTTGCAGTGATCAGAAAAAAAATTCTGTCACTGCGGTGGGGCGGGCTGAACGCAAGTGCAGGCGAACGATCAGGCCTGATCGGGCAAACACTGCGTTTTTTTTTGTGGATCCTAGTGACCCTAATAGATCTGACTGCGATCAGTAATGATCACTTACAGATACTATATAGTACCAATGTTGATTAGCGACAGTGATGACGCTAATTAGTGACTGTGGTGCAGTGGGCTGAGCACTAACTGACACTTACAAAGGGGCCTAGCTAACTGGCCTAACTGCTAACACTAGTGATACTAAAAAAGTGACAGTTTTCACTGTTTTTAGATCACTTGGATAGTGACAGGGGGGTGGTGGCGAGTGGGGAATCGGAGGCAATCAGAAACAATCACAGGACAATCAAAGGCAATCACAGGGCAATCGCAGGCCAATCACAGGGCACTCAATTCCCGGGACAATCAAAGTCAATCACAGGGCAATCAAACCAATCACGACACAATCAAAGCCGATCACAGGCCAATCAAAGCAAATCACAGGCCAATCACAGGGCAATCAAACCAATCACAACACAATCAAAGCCGATCACAGGCCAATCACAGGGCAATCACAGGGCAATCAAAGCCGATCACGGGACAATCAAAGCCGATCACGGGACAATCAAAGCCGATCACGGGACAATCAAAGCCGATCACGGGACAATCAAAGCCGATCACGGGACAATCAAAAACGATCACAGGCCAATCAAAGGGCAATCACAGGGCAATCACAGGGCAATCACGGGACAATCAAAAAAAATCACGGGACAATCAAATACAATTACAGCACAATAAAATTGAATGTCAGCACAATGAAATTGAATGTCAGCACAATCAAATACAATTGCAGCACAATCAAATACAATGCACTGGGAAGGTGATTGGGGGGGGGGGGGGGGCTGAGGGCGATCTAAGGGTGTGGGGGGTTGATTAGGTGCCCGCACGGGGCAGACTGGGTCCTGATCTGGTGGGTGGCAGACACAGGGGGTGACGATAGGAGATCAGTGAGGGATTACAGGGGAGAATAGATGTAAACAATGCACTGGGGAGGTTATCAGGAGGGGGGGGGTCTGAGGGCAATCTGAGGGTCTGGGTGGGTGATCAGGTGCCCCCAAGGGACAGTTTAGGGTCTGTGCTGATGGGTGGTGGTGACAAGGGGTGATAGACAGGTGATCAGTGGGTAAGACAGCTATATAGCTGTATACAGCATACAGGGGGGTGGTCTGGGAGGGGGGTCTGGGGGGGATCTGAGGGTAGGGGGGGTGATCAGGGGACCCTAGGAGGCAGTTAGGGACCTAACCTAGGGGATAGCGTCCCTAGATAGTGACAGGGAGTGATTGATGGGTTTTTAGGTGGGTGGTGGGGTGCAGATGCTGGTGTGCTGGGGTGGTCAGGGGGGTTCTGAGGGCTGGGGTGGGCGATCGGGGGGTCTGTGTGGGTGAAAATGTGTTGTGTTACACTTAGCTGCAAGGCTGCCGTCCTCTCTGATGGTCGCACGACGAGTGACCATCAGCGGAGGAGGCAGCCAGTATAATACACTTTGTTACAATAACAAAGTGTATTATACTCCTCTGATTGGCCGGATCGCCGCATTTGAAACCCGCCGGCGCTGCTAATTTGCCGGCGGGTTTCCGTGCAGAGTGGGCGGAGCCTATTGCCGGCGGCGATCGCGTCATTGATGACGCGATCGCCGCACAGCCACCGCTGATGCCGCCCCCGCCGATGGGCGTATTGCGGTCGTTTGGGCCCGGTCTTTGCCGCCGCCCATCGGCTGGGGGCGGTCGTTAAGTGGTTAATTGCATCAACTTTTTAACAGTGCACATATCTATGCCAATGTCGTCTTAAGTATGGGCCTTTAGTTGACACCAGGCATTAAATGAACAGTTCCATAACTCATTAGTCCATCACATCAAGCAATAAAAGTGCACGCAGAAAGTTTAAGCTTAGGCAAATTATTAGCAGCAAAGCACTGACATTTGCAAGCTGGGTTATGCAGCAGTATTATTCCATACTGTATCACTTCTGCAAGTAATGCAAAAAATCCTTAGCGCTATATACAGTAATAAATGAAATGCTCAACATTATCTGCAGGCATGTGCACATTTGAACACACCTGGCTTCATTCTAATTTTGCACCTTTACCCTGGGCACGTGCCCCCCTGCAGAGCTGTATGTCTAGTTACATCCCTCCACCACCGGATCCGTATTGTGTGCTTATTGCCCCCCCCCCCCCCCCTTCCCCCCACCGGAGCGGTATTGTAGTTATGTGTGTGAGTGACAGAGCATTCACTCACCAGTTCCCGCCGCCAGGTTTCATCTTAGCTCGTCAGATTCTCATCTCTATCATTTTCGTCCAGTGGGCACGCAATGTAGAGGGCGTCATAGAGATGCGACTGATGGTGGACAAGCTAAAGATGAACCCTGGAGGTGGAGCCGATGAATGAATGCTCCGTCACTCACACTGAATAACTGCTGGCAGGGGGGCACATTAGCATACAATACCGCTCCGGGGGGGGGGGGGGGGTTGGGCACATTAGCATACAATACCAATCCAGCGGGGGGGCACATTAGCATACAATACCAATCCAGCGGGGGGGCACATTATCATGCAATACCGCTCTGGCGGGGGAGCACATTAGCACACACTACCGCTCCAGCAGAAGGGGAATGTAATTTAACATACAGTCCTGGCAGGGGGCACGTGTGCGGAACCCAGGCATTATCTATGTATGCTGCTCTGGTGGGGGGCACACAGTGACGCGAGTATAAGCCGAGACCCCCACTTTGGTACCACTTTTTAGGTGCACAAAACTCTGCTTATACTCGAGTATATACGGCATTTTTTTTAACGCTTGCAACTCCACCCGGAACTAAAACTGGCTTTATATCACAGCAACGTAGTGACCCACCTGTACAGATCAGACTCTATCAGAGTCAGCTGGCGAGCGATCTCTATGGGGTGAAGAGTCATCAGGTCAAATGTCTCAAATTGGCCGGCACGGCTGATATGCCACTCAATAGGAGGTGGGGGGCTCTCAAACGTGATGTTATGACTGACTCCATTAGCTGCCTGGGCTTGTTTTTTCCTTCTGATTATCTTGGCAATGGACTCCACCCATTTCTTCATGGATTTACCTTGAAAGCAAACAGAAAATAAAAGCTAAGATTTACAGTACATTTTTTGCTAAACCCATACAAGCATATTTAATGTGCTATATTCCAGGCCACGTTGCCACTTGCTGTTCTTCAGTCGCTACAGAGCAGTGATATAAAGTGTTGAAACAGACAGTGGCCCTTATTCAATTCATATTGGCCCATAAGCAATTAACCTTTTCTCCTGAGTTTTCTCCTAGGTCAGGTTTTAACGTGTCAATAAAATGCCTTTTAAGCCACCAAAAAGCAAGAACATACTAGAAAAGAATAATTTTGATAGTAAGTTTTGACCAACATTTCAGTGCATTTTCAGTTTAAAAATGCTGGAAAGTTATTTTAAATAGAAGATAAAAAAATCTAACAGAAAACTCAGGAGAAAATGGGAATTGCATATGGGCCCTTGTCACTAAAATGCTTTTTAAAGAGACTCTGTAACAAAATTGTCATCCTTATTCCTTCTATCCTCTAAGTTCCTATCCTTGTTCTAATGTGGTCTGGCTTACTGCAGCCTATCCTAATTGTACAGTGGCTGTATTATCTCTGTTATATGATCTAATCTTTTCTCCTCTGTCGGGCTGAGGCAGTCAGGCTGGAATGTGCTGTGCTGCTTGTGATTGGATGGAAGCTATACACACCCTCTCCAGGCCCCCTGCACACTCTGTATGACTCACACACTCAGCTCTTCTCAGCGTATCACTTGCTATGTCTTTTGTTTGTAAACACTGGATAAAAATGGCAATTGCAAGCCAGGATTGCAGCAGGGAGAGACAGAAACAGCACAGAGGGGCCCAGGAGAACATAATGAATAGAATGGTATGCTTTTTATTGTAAGAATTTTAGAGTACAGATTCTCTTTAAAGTGGACCTGAACTCATGCACACGACACAAGGAAAACAGATTATTCCACCCTGTTTGGGTTTAGAGCAAAGACCCTAATTCCCCCTTCAGCTGCAAGTAAGCACAATTGTAATTTCATCTCTCAGCTATGTCAGCACAAAAATCTGGCAGTCCTCGGCAGCCTCAGGTAATATGTAAATACAGGATGCTAAGGGGAACCCGAGGTGAGAGAGATATCGGGGGCATGTTTATTTCCTTTTAAATAATGCACATTGCCCGGCTATCCTACTGAGCCTCTGCCTCTAATACTTAAGACATAGACCCTGAACTGGCATGCAGCTCAAATAACTATGGCAAATCAAGAATAGCTGCATGCTTGTTTCAGGTGTGCGATTTAGACCCTACTGACCAGAAAGATCAACAGGACTGCCAGGCAACTGATATTGTTTACAAGGAAATAAATATGGCAGATTCCATAGGTCTCACACATCGAGTTCCTTATAACCCTTTGTCTGCTTCCATGAACGCAGGATGTAGACACACTTGAGGAAGTTCTGTGGGCTGTAACAAATAAATGTTTTTCTGTAAAGTTATTATGCTGTTGCTTCTCTCAGAGTAGAGAGTTCAGGTCTGCTTTAAACCACTGACAAGCGAGAAAATACTCCGAATACTTTTGACAATACTTTTCACCTACGTTTTGGTACTGGTAAGTGAAGTAAATAAGAGCTGTTGTCTATTACCCGGGCTTACCTTTAACACTGGAAATGAAGGTTTCTAATCGATCGAGAAGTTCTTGGTCTCTTTCAAAATCATAGTAATGATGCTCAACCCAGTGCCGAAATACATTTAATACCCTACAACATAAAGAAAAGTGGTACTATCTACACCATGGTAAGACAGGAAGAAAATACAATTAAAACTGAAGAATTAACTCTTTATTAAACAGCAACCCTGTGCAACAAAGTTATTTCAGACACTGGTAAGGAGCAGAAGAATAAAACCCTACCAAATGTATCTTACTCTGGGTTTGCTTTCTAAGTGTCTCAGAGCAGACTTGGGCCCCTTTCTGGCGGGAGTCTTGGGCCCCTTTCTGGCGGCGGGAGACTTGGGCCCCTTTCTGGCGGGAGACTTGGGCCCCTTTCTGGCGGCGGGAGACTTGGGCCCCTTTCTGGCGGGAGACTTGGGCCCCTTTCTGGCGGGAGACTCGGGCCCCTTTCTGGCGGCGGGAGACTTGGGCCCCTTTCTGGCGGCGGGAGACTTGGGCCCCTTTCTGGCGGCGGGAGACTTGGGCCCCTTTCTGGCGGCGGGAGACTTGGGCCCCTTTCTGGCGGGAGACTTGGGCCCCTTTCTGGCGGGAGACTTGGGCCCCTTTCTGGCGGGAGACTTGGGCCCCTTTCTGGCGGCGGGAGACTTGGGCCCCTTTCTGGCGGCGGGAGACTTGGGCCCCTTTCTGGCGGCGGGAGACTTGGGCCCCTTTCTAGCGGGAGACTTGGGTCCCTTTCTGGCGGGAGACTTGGGCCCCTTTCTTTTGGGACCCTTTCTCTCCCCCCCCCCCCGCGAATATTTTACTGCACTGTTGGGCAGTTCGGCCTTGCAGCTGCTGAACACAAGCACTACTCGGGTGCAACTTCCATGAAGCCAAATGGCAGCCGTTTTAACACCACGTGTGTCAAGCGCTAAGACGCAGTGGTGTTACCTGGCAGCACAGAACGGCAACATGTCGCATCTGAACATGGCTGCCACCACGCTCTGATGTGACTATAGGAGGCCTCCTTTCCAGCACCGGTACGAAGTGCTAACAAGCACCTGGCCAATGCACACGGAAGCTGACAGACATTGAATTTGCTGCCTGTCAGTTACCTATACGAAAGAGCCTTACAGCCTCTTGGAATTAATGGTCACTGTGGAAGTCCTTTCCCCATGGCACAGCAGCGGAGCAGATAATATAAAGAAATCCGATAACTACATAACAGCCATCCTATATACTAAACAAAGGCAGTAAGTATAACAAACGCACCTGTAGCTGCGCATGCCCGTCACACTAAGCTGCACCCACAATTGTGCCGCTTGCCCACATCACACATGCCACCATGACTGCAAAGCCTACACCACCCACGTTAGGCCGCTGACCCAAACCCAAAAAAGCAAAGGCTGCAAGTATGCACAAATGCACCCACATGTATGATTCTTTTGAGAATCAGGGGTTTACTGGTAGTACACAACTAAAACTTTCATCTATAATAGAATAGTCTTGCATGTTATTTGCTGTGACAGTGCATAGGCTCAATCAGAAAATCTGCAACAAATCTAGCTCTTCCCTAAATTAAGTGTTGAATATGACAATTGTAAAAAGATCAGCAAGCTTTATAACTGAAGAGTGTGCTAAACTCATCTGACCGGCTGCCAGTATGAGCCCTCCCTGCATCATCTTCTCGAGGCATGGTTTTAGGTGTCCTAATAAGTTTACTTTCCATTAAATATATTTGGTTAGAAGTGATCATTTGATCAAGAAATCAAGACAAGCTACTAACCAAAATGTTCCATACAAACAAACATAGATCTCAAGAGCTCAGGAGCAGCCGACAGAGAAGACCTGGGGGGGGGGGGGGGGGTGGTGTTGGGATGGAGGGACAATGGACCGGTGGCAATGTGACGTCACATGGTGGAGAGGTGAGTGGCAAGAACAGAGCCATCAGCCGGCTTGATTCATCGTCTCCTATGTCCTTGCAAGAATCATTTGTCATCTGTCTCTTACCCACAGTATATGCTCAAACCTATTGCCTGAAGAAGAGGGGTCACTCGTGTGAAACGCATTGTATTGTTCTCTACATTGGCATTGTGTCTGTTTGGAGGAGGCAAGTCCACCACTGACTCCGCAATTTTAAACTTTTTAGATACTTTTAGCCTTCTGGTGCGTCTGTATCCATACCGCCGTGATTTATCTGGTGGATCACTGGCTGAGTGGCAGTCGGGAGCTGCTGAGCACACGATAGCTTATCGGCTGAGGCGGTTGTTATGGGTTGCTTCAGCAGAGTTTAATCTAACGTGTGTACAGGGCTTTACACTTTTTGTGCTGCAGTCACAAGTTAAGGCCCATACACACTTTCGATTGATGTCGCCCCACATTGATGGGCCAACACTGTACAGTCACATAGTTAGCTTACATGCTAACTATGCGTTTTATCGCAATGCGGGGGCCTAGGGACAATGAAGCGGCCCCAGTGTGGCATAACACAGTGAGAGCGGCATGAACATAGCTACCGGCTGTTGCTCAGCCAACTTGATCCACCTGGCAGATCTCTGGCCGACCGGCGGCTGACGCAGTCATTATCAGTTGCCTCAGCTGAATCTAGCATGTGTACAGGGCTTTAAGCCGGCCATTTGCAGCTCCACAATAGCGCCACCTATCCACCCCTGCATTAGAAATAACAGAGACCAACCTGAGTTGCACTGGCTGAACATATTCTTTTCGGAATCTCTTAAGGTTAGCGCTGATTGGCTGTTCTCCTTTCTCTATTGCCATTCGGTCTGCTTCTGTAGGTTCAGGATCAGGAATTTCAAACCTATGGAAAACCAGTAGAAAGAAGCAGTTTCATGTTACTCATGGGAAACAGTACACAAACCTTAGGACAATGCTACAGAAACACTGGCAGGGAGATAGTGTCATAGGAGGGTGGGAGGGCTCTTTTAGAGACACCCACTAGGTGTGATCTCATCTGTGCCTCCTGCTTCAAAGAATGTATGGAGTAGGGAAGAAGTGCCGGTGGCATTGTTTCAGACAATAAAAACGGGCAAAAGTCAAAATAAATTCTGCCTTTTTAAAATTTAAGTTTCCCAGTTTAGATTCCACTTTAGAGTAGAACTAGATAATGCGTGAAAACACAGCCATAGGATCAGATGCAACACCTGGATGAGCATCATGAATGTCTAGGGATAGGGATCATAACAAGTTATGTAACAGCATCACTTTATCCTGAACTGCCAAGGGGGTGGTGGTAATCAGTACAAATGACTGCAGAGCCTCAGACCCCAGAGCAAACTTTAAACTGCCCTTCCCCTAACACTGTTTGTATAATAATTTCAGACAAGACAGCCACAACTTGCTTCCCAAGGACAGCCACATGTGAAAGTGGTGTAAGCAGAGTAAAAGGAATGACTTTTGAACCAATTTCGGACCGACGCACATGTTGGGCGGGTAACGCTGCGGTTCTGAACGGACGTAAACTCTACGTCCCATTCACCGCGTGTCCCCGCCCGTTCCTGCCGCAATGTGCTGCCCTGCCGCCTCTATGATGGCAGAGCACTGCGACTTTTTAACCAATTTCGGACCGACGCACATTAAATCTATGTTGGGCGGGTAACGCTGCGGTTCTGACCAGACGTAAACTGTACGTCCCATTCACCGCGCGTCCCCGCCCAATCCCATTGGCTTACATTGAGTGACAGGGTCAGAAGCCAATGAAAACGGCTCCTGACCGGCGCACAGCGCTCTGCCGTGATAGAGACGGCAGAGAGAGCAGCCTGCGACAGGGACAGAGCGGCGTGACCGGCGGGTTATTGTGGCGATTCGTCAGTATTCAGCGTTTTAGCGTACCAGCAGCCTCTGGTCCTTAAGGGGACATAAGCTGCTGGTACCGAAGTGGTTAGTGATTGCCACTATTCACAGCACATATAGAGGTGAGCATTACCAGCAAAGAGATAAAGCATTGACTGGAGGAGTGAGGTCCAGGGGGATCAGGTGTACTAGCCTCCCCTATGCCCTAACTGCTATACCACTGGTGGTGATGTACTTGTAAGGGCAGCCTCTAAACTCACTCTAGCGCTCCCTTCCCGACACTACTCATTCTTTGTACGAAACTGAACTAGGCAATACGTATGTTAACATTAATGTGAGCAAGATAAAATAGGCTCTGAATTCTCCCCATGTAATACATTGTGCTGATATCATGAGCAAGATGGCAACTCCCATTCAGATAAAAGCCAGGCAGTAGAAACTATATATACTGTACAAGGGCAGAGACCTCCTCCTAGTGTTTCTTATTTTGCTGTAAATTATCATATGAACATGTACTAATATTGATGTCTTAACCACCCTGGCGTTCTATTAAACGCGCCAGGGTGGATGCGCAGCACTATTTTTTGTGGGTTTTTTTTCTATCATGTAGCTTAGCCTAGTGCTATCTACATGATTCCCCCCTCCCTGCGGCGTCCGCCCAGCCCCTCCGATCGCCGCCGCGCCCTCTTCCCATAATAAAATCCCGTTCTGAACGGGATTTCCTTTAGGGCTTCCCCTTTCGCCATGGTGACAATCGTGATGAAGTCATCGGGAGTCCCGATCCACCCCTCAGCGCTGCCTGGCACTGATTGGCCAGGCTGCACACGGGGTCTGGGGGGGGGGGGGGGGGGGTGAGCTCGTCCATACCGCTAAGGAGGTTATACTACACATCAGCTATGTATGGATTTGTATTGCTGGAAGTCCTAATTGTACAGTTTTGATCTTCTCATACCTATGCTTCCCACTATTTGTTTAGTAGTATGTATAGTGCTACGGAAGATGTTGGTGCTATATACATTAGCAAGAAAAAGTGTGAACCCTTTGGAATGCTTTGGCATGGCTTCAAGAAAGCGGTTTACACCAGACATCCCAAGAATATTGCTGAACTGAATCAGTTCTGTAAAGAGGAATGGTCAGGAATCACTCCTGACTGTTGTGCACGTCTGATGTGCAACTACAGGAAACGATTGGTTGTAGTTATTGCTGCCAAAGGAGGTTCAACCAGTTGTTAAATCCAAGGGTTCTCATACTTTTTCCACCTGCACTGTGAATGCTTACACAGTGTGTTCAATAAAAACATGGAAACATTTAATTATTTGTGTAGTATTAGGTTAAGCAGACTGTGATTGTCTATTGTTGTGACTTAGATGAAGATCAGATCACATAATAGAAATAAAATAATAGTAAAGATGCAACTGTGGAATTACACTGGTAATCAGGTCTATTGCTTTAAGATGCACAATTATCTAAAGTATGCATTAGGTAAGAGATTCCTTCCAAAGTGCTATATAGAAACACAGGACAAAAATGCCAATCCTCAGTAGAAGCATGTACTTGCCTTTCAATAAGAAGGTTCAGTAGCTCCTGTGGCTTACAGAAAGAGCGATATGTTGTCAGAAAAGTGCGAACAAAGTTAGGATCTATGGAGAGAAAACACACAGCAAGAGATAATCAGCAATGGTGTTAAACTGAACCTTAAGGCCTCATTCACATCATTTAGCGCAGATGGCTGTGCGATCGGAATGCAACGCGTCCGATCGCACGCTATCTGCGCTAGAGATCCCATTCATTACGGTGAATGGGATCTGCGCTGCGATTCCCGAAAATGCAGCAGCAGCGCGATACAACGGGAATGGTAGAAGAGCTGTCTATGCCCTTCTACCGTTCTTGCGTGTCGCACACTATGAGCGCTGCCAAAATGCGCACGCCAGCGCACAAAGTCTGAACGAGCCCTATAGGACTACTGTAGGGGGGGGTGGGGGGAAAAGGAGTTGAACGTCCTGTGCCTGCGCAGCCACTCACCGATGCTCCGGTCCCAGACTCTAGTTCACTTCCGGAATTTGCGACTTTAAAGTCGGAAAGCCACTGCACCTGTGCGGCCGTGTCCTCGCTCCCGCTGACCACACCGGGATCGTGCTGTGCAGGCGCAGACCGTACTGGGCCTGCGCAATACACTCCTGGTGACGTCAGAGGGAGCGAGGGCACGGCTGCGCAGACACAGCGGTTTTCAGACTCTGAAGTCGCAAATTCCGGAAGTGAACCGGAGGCGGGGCCAGAGCATCGGTGAGTGGCTGCAGGGGCTCAGGACGTCTGCGGGGGACCGTTAGAAGCCCCAGGTAAGTTCAACTCTTTTTCCCCCTACAATACTCCTTTAAGTTGAATAAAAGTTGGCAGCGTACCATTACATCTCCTTAGGGATGAAGAAGTGGAGGGAATGGGAGGTTGATAGGAAGAAACACTGCAGCACGCCTGCATCATTCTGCCTGAAAATTTGACTTTAGCCAAAAGTCACATCTTTCAAGGAATGATGACTGAGACCAGAGGGATGAGGAGAGGAACGGACAAGGCACATCAGTACAGTATCAAACAAAAGTGAGTACACCTTACATTTTTGTAAATATTTTGCATCTATTCATGGGACAACACTGAAGATATGACACTTTGATACAGTGTAAAGCTGTCAGTGTAAATTTTCTTACCTATTAAAATAATTCAACACACTGCCATTGATGTTTAAACTGCTGGCAACAAAAAACGTTTCAGAATTAATTTCAAACTATCAAGTTACCCACACTACTTGATATTAAAGGAAAATTGAGTTGGGGGGGGATTATACGTGCCTGAGGCTTCCTCCAGCCCCTTCTTTCGCTGCCTGGATCCTCAGCATTTCGGCCAAGGTCCTCCGGTCTGGAGCGTACTGTACATGTGCAACCAGGCCTTGCACCAGTCCCCGTCCCTGGGAGCATACTGCAGTACAAATGGCTCTGACTGAAGGACTTTTGGGGCTGAACTGCGAAAGATCCAGGTGGCGCAAGAGGAAGGCAAGGGAGCGATAAGCCTGGAGGGGATTGGAGGAAGCCCCAGCCAGGTATGTATAATTTTTTTTTAAATTGCCCGTCTCAGGTGCCCTTTGCATGGTATCATCCTAATTCCCATTCATTTTCTTTATGGCTATAGGTAAACACTTGTTGACTGATATCTAAAATATAAAACCTGGTAGGTCTCTATGGACCTCTGCTCTGTTTTGTAAAGCGTAACGTCCTTATGGTTTTAAAGGTGGAAAACCTTAATGATCATACACAGCA
Source organism: Hyperolius riggenbachi (assembly GCF_040937935.1). NCBI lineage: Eukaryota > Metazoa > Chordata > Amphibia > Anura > Hyperoliidae > Hyperolius > Hyperolius riggenbachi. The sequence continues at coordinate 237,750,919 of NC_090654.1, read as the reverse complement.
GTAACCCACCTGCATACATGTGATAGGTCAGCCTTTCGATAAGTTTAACCACAGTCCCTCCCTTTATAATGGGGATTCCACCTCTGCTCTGCACATTGTCTTCGAAAACTATGTTCTCCTCCGAGTCCTCCTCCACAAAGCAGTAGACATCTGGACTAGGCAGACGCAATGGCTGCTCATTCTCCTCCCGAATCAGCACAGAGTCCAACATACGGTCCAATGTGCTGCGGTACTGCAGCGAGATCAGAGCCGCCATCCAATTGTTTTTCTCCTCGGCTGTCTTGGCAGCAAAAATAATAGAGTTCTCATCTTTGGAGACCAGCTCGAAAGCATGCTTGTACTCCGGCGTGTCTTCCCGGTCGGCGACCTGCACCTTCCTCATGATGAATTTCTCCTTCAAGCGGTATTCAGCTGAGCTGTAGCCAGGGATACGGGACTGGCCATGGTTCATCTTGCAGCTGATCATCAGGCCATCAAACAGGAAGATGTGTCGTTCATGTTTGGCCCCGACTCTGGTCAAAGAACCTTCCATGATGAACTCGTTACAGCACTGGCCGATATCTTTACCTTCCCAGCCATCAATGTTCTTCTGGATTTCATTCATCTTCTTGATGGCCAAATGTTTGCTGCGTGTCTGCCGGTTGTACAGACGCCAAGTGTGCTCCCTAAAAATACAAATCGGTTTAGAGCTTAAAGTTTCAAAGTGTACTTGTCGTGTAATTAAAGATGGTCAAGGAGATGATAGAAATGCTGCATTTGACTGGCCCATTTTCACAATGCGTACTATGTTATTCCAATAATTATTATGATGTCACATTCTCTACATTAAATTAAAATGTGGACTATCATAATTCCATTAAATCACAATTACCAGAATATTGCAACACTTGAGACCTGATTCTCTATGACAGGGGTGTAAAACCCAGTCACTTACAAGGCTATAAACTAAAACATAGTCTAAGTTTTAGATTGGTTTATGAACATATATTGTCTCAAACTAAGTGGGGTAACTATAGTGACCGCAGGGGGCCTGCTCCTCCCCCTTGTGCAGAGTAGCACAGTGGAGCAATTTAATGCTTTTCTGCTTCAGTGCTGCTTCTGCACTCCTCATCTTCCTGACAGCCACATTCTCCATGCTGAGACCTGTGTGTGTGTGTGTGTGTGTGTGTGTGTGTGTGTGTGTGTGTGTGTGTGTGTGTGTGTGTGTGTGTGTGTGTGTGTGTGTGTGTGTGTGTGTGTGTGTGTGTGTGTGTGTGTGTGTGTGTGTGTGTGTGTGTGTGTGTGTGTGTGTGTGTGTGTGTGTGTGTGTGTGTGTGTGTGTGTGTGTGTGTGTGTGTGTGTGTGTGTGTGTGTGTGTGTGTGTGTGTGTGTTTTACCAGCCTCACAAGGGAGTTTAGATACTAGGAGGGGTCCCATGCTGATTTCACTCGGGAATCCCCTTGGTTTTTGTTGCTGCACCCCCGACTCAAATGGACAATGTTTCCATCAGAAACTCCATCACCAGTGTGCTCCTCTGGATAGTTTGACAGCTGTGCTCTATGACATCTCCAAGAGTCTCCAATCATTCTCAGTGGGAAATTATTAGTAAGGCAGTGGTCGTTTATAAATATTAGTAAGCAGCTGGCCGTTTCTTTTTTATTTAACAACTACGACATGACAAAACCAAGCCAACTTATCACAATACCCAGAGTACCATTTCACAATACCAACTGAGATTTAACAGTATAGACAATAATATTGCAATGACATCTCACAATACATAGGATGACATCGCAAAACATGTGATGACAATACTTGACCTACCATGACTTCACGGTCCAAAGTAGGATACCATGAAGCTATTATCGTAACTATAATGAGATCACAATAACTTAAAGGGCCACTATCGCATAAAAAAATATGTAAATTCATCCATATAAAATGTATGTTAAATCCAGAATAAAATGCAATATCATTTTTTGTTTTCCTATGTCGCTGTCACTTATAGGAGATCGTTAACATGTCAGATATTTACTACTTACTAAAATAGACAGCAACTTAGGAATAATGTATTTACAATGCATTTTACTCAGGTAATAATGTAAATATTTTATGTATGTGTTTAAATCTTACAACTGTCCATAAAAGTGATCCTTCAACACTGCCATGCTTACCAGGACATGACAGCCACTTCCACAAGTAACACCAATGACAAAATCACAACACCTATAATGACAGACACTGCTTTGAAAGTTTTTAGTTTCATCTATTGCAACCATTACAGATCCAGGAACATACAGATAGAATATGAAAGCCTTTCCTTACCCCGGCCGGCGTCGCGGAGAGTGCTTGTTGTAAATGCGCTCCATGCTACATCGCAGGTTAAGAAGAGCGGTGATAGCTTGTTTTAAACATTCTCTGTCCTCCTGGTCCTCACTGCGTTCTTGTAACAGCTGAACAATAAGAACATTTCAAATCGTTAAACTGTAGAACTTTGTTTTAAAATTAGAATCAGTTGAAATCTACAAGAGCAGCTACATGCAGGAAAATACTATGGCTTCAGTTAATATGTAAATACACTTGATGCGACCAGATATCGGCCAATTTCCATCGATCAAGCAGATTGTCATCCGATAAAATGATCAAATTAAATGATCGATTCTCCTCGTTTTCAAAGCAGATGAATTTGGGGTCAGTCCTATCAGCACAAATATTGGCTATGTTAGCTGTGGCAACACAAAGTTGATCAACAATAGGTAAGTATTAAAAGGTTTAGGCTTGGTACACACATAAATCTGTACATTTCTGGTAGAGTCCGCCTTTGCATCAGTTCTTTATTGCTTTTATCTGATTGGACAGGTACACCTTTTATGTGTGAACACAGCCACAGAAACACATACAAAACTGACAGGACTGGGGCGGAAATGTACAGATTTATATGTGAACACATCCATAGCAAACATTGGAGTGTGTAGAGGGCTACAAATTATCAAAAAGCCCTCTTACTAAAATGTTAAGCAAAACAAAAAAGTTTGCCTTCTTAAAACAAAGGGTCAGTGTTCTCCCTAGAGTCTATTAGCGGGGCGCTCCGCCCACCTGAAATTCCTCACCGCCCGGCTGCCAATCAGCCCCCATCCGCAGCGGAACTGCTTCTGCAGGCAGCCCGCTGTCGCTCATGGACGCTATACCCGCTCTACGCCTCAATTCCTGTCTGTGGGTGGTAAGGAGGGAGGGACAGGGGAAGTACTGTATTGACGTTGTCATGCAGCTCAGGAGACTCTGCCTCTCACTACCCTGCCTGTTGGCCAGTCACATTAGAGCTTCACCAGTGGGGGGCGTGCCCTGTCGCGTGGGTCAGCTAATGTGCTACTGGCTGCTATCGATGCTTCAAGCCGCGCTGGGTCTGTGTGTTTTCCTGGGTAAAAGCGGTGGGAGAGGGGAGAAAACAAGGATGCTTTCCCGAGGGGCTCCTTAGAGTGATCTTATCAGTCATCCACTGGCATGCTGGCCTCTTGTTTTCAAAGTAAACATCGGAGAATGCTAGACAGACAACGGGTGAAGGACTCTGTCCCCTCACGCTGTAAACTTAACTTCCTTCCCACGTGTCTGTCCAGAAATGAAACAGCGAGGTGAGAAATCATGGCGGGGGGGGGGGGGGGAAGGGGGGGGGGCGGGGAGGGGAGTGAGCTGGGGGATACAGCTGCTGCTGACCTGTGAAAATCTATTTACACTGCTACACAGCTCATTGTGCTTTCCCCAGCCAAGCTGTCTGCAAAGCTGATACACACACACACACACCCCTGCATCTTAATAACAATCATCTGGTACAGCAGGCATTGGTTATGATCTCAGTCCAAAAGGTCCATATCCACATAAAAATTAAACAGCATGACATTACGTAATGATCATTTAATGGAGATTCGTTATACAAGTTGCAGATGGCTTACGAACCGTGGTGCTCACTTTTTTTTTTTTTAAAGGACCGTTCTGATGGATCACAATGGAAATGATCGTTCAAACGAAACAATAATTTCTACTAAAGTCAATGGACTTTAGCAAAACATGGTTTCATTTGAACGATTGCCTACGTCCTGTTGGTCACATAACTCCGCTTCCAATGTTCAAAGATAGATCATGGAACAATTGTTCATAATGGAATTCCGTGATCTATCTTTTCGTGGGTACTCCGTTTTAGTCTTAAATTGCTACGAAGTGTACAAATTTCCAGCTGTAGCTGCTAATCGCAGCTTTCAACATAGGTGACTATGTTGGGACCCAAAATAAATTTGCCGCTTCGATGTGACCCTGCCTTTCCACCCAGCATGACCTTTCTTCACCACCCGGCTACTTTTTCATGCCACCCGGCTGGAAAAAATTTCTGGGGAGAACACTGCAAAGGGTATTTGCAATAAAAAAAATCTGCCCCCCTTAAAGGTGTCCAGCAGTGATAAATCGTGGGAGACATTGGCCTCAATTCACTAAGCTTATCTCCTGTCTTTAACCTCCCTGGCATTCTATTAACCTCCTTGGCGGTAATCCCGAGCTGAGCTCGGGGTATGCCGCCGGAGGTCGCCGCTCAGGCCCTGCTGGGCCGATTTCAGTTCTGAAAAAAGCAGCACACGCAGCTGTCACTTTGCCAGCCGCGTGTGCTGCCCGATCGCCGCCGCTCCGCGGCGATCCTGCCGCGTGCAGCGGCGAAAGAGGGTCCCCCCAGCCGCCCGAGCCCAGCGCAGCCGGAACAAACAGTTCCGGCCGGCGCTAGGGGCTGGATCGGGCGGCTCTGACGTCAGGACATCAACTCATCATCAGCTCATTGCGGCCTATCTTGTTACTTTCGATTGCCGGAGGCGATCGAAAGTACGGATCAGGAGCGCCCTCTAGTGGGCTTTCATGCAGCCAACTTTCAGTTGGCTGCATGAAATATTTTTTTTTTTATTAAAAAAAAAAAACACATTGCAGCCTCCCTGGCAAAATAAATAAACCGCCAGGGAGGTTAAGATTGCTAGGGAGGCCTAGCGCTAGCTACATGATGCCCCCCTCCCTTCCGCATCCCTCCCACCCCTCCGATCGCCGCCAGTGCTGTTAGCCATAAGGAAATCCCGTTCTAAAAACGGGATTTCCTTTAGGGCTTCCCCAGTCACCATGACGACAATTGTGATGACGTCATCACGATCGTCGTCATGGAGTCCCGATCCACCCCTCAGTGCTGCCTGGCACTGATTGGCCAGGCTGCGCAGGGGTCTCGGGGGGGGGGGGGGGGGCCCTTACGCGGCGGATAGTGGTGCATCGGCGGCGATCGTCTACAACACACAGCAAGCAAAGTGCTTGCTGCGTGTTTTAAAAACAAAAAAAATTATGAAAATCGGCCCAGCGGGGCCTGAGCGGCGCCCTCCGGCAGTAATAGACGTAATAACTCGTCCATACCGCTAAGGAGGCTAATAACATTTTCTAGAGTTATCACCATGGTGATGAGGCATGTCGTATTCAGGAAACATTTTACCTCAGGCAAACCTAAAGTTAACTTCTGTCTTTAAGTTAACTCTTCAATCCTTAAAATAACTCCAGAGTTAAAGACAGGCTGTTTATTAACTGCGTGTGAAAATAACTGCAGAGGAGGTAAATTAACTACAGAGGAAGTTATTTAAGTACAGAGGAGGTAACTTAACCCTCCTGGCGGTCAATTAAAACCACAGCACTATTTTTTTTTTTTTTTTAATCATGAAGCTAGCCTGGCGCTAGCTACATAACAGCCGCTGAGCTGCGGCATCTCCTTACCCCCTCCGATCGCCTTCGGCGATCAGGCCCGTCAGGAAATCCCGTTCTGAGCGAGATTTCCATTAGGGTTTCCCCCGTCGCCATGGCTAGCTGCGTGTAATAAAAAATGTTTTGCAAATCGGCCCAGCAGGGCCTGAGAAATCCTCCTGCGCGGCATAGCCCGAGCTGAGCTCGGGCTTACCGCAAGGAAGGTTAAGGAATGAAGAGATAAGATAACTCTCTTACTGTGTGGTGGTACGTTTTCTCTTGCCTTATTATCTACAGCATGATCTTAGTGAATTAAGGCCATTATATGCTCAATCCAACCTGAATTATCACAAATACATTCTGTTTTAAGAATGCAAACTTTTGCTTTGCACAACCATAGAAACCAGGGATGCGGAGTCGGAGTTGGAGCAATTTTGGGCACCCGGAGTTGGAGTCATTGATTTCATAAGAAGACAGGACACCTTTATGAAGGGCACATTTTTAACATACATTTAAATGTACTGGAAATGTATGCTAGAAAAGCACACAACGGATCCGTTTTTAAAAAAAAAAAACATCAATTTTAACTGGATCTGCTTTGATCTGCTGCAAGTGTGAACCGGCCCTTAGGGAAGTATAGCGTTGCCCTGGATTAATCAGTTATGGGAACAGAAAGAGAGGTTAAGAATTGTAGGAGGTATGGTTCAGCATTTGTTTTAGGGGAGTCGTTTAGGGTTAGGCATAGGGAAAGGGAGCCTGTGGTAAAGATGGTGTACGCAATTTTGTCTTGTTTTAGAAATGTGATATGAGAGAGGTTAGGATTAGAGGAGGGGTTGCTAAAGCTTTAGGGTCACACAGGAACCCAAACTTTGTTCTCTGAAAAAATTGCATAGGTGATACCTGGTGTCCCAACCACAGAGAACATGCCCCATAGGCAATATTCAACCCCTCAAATATCAAACAAAAAAACCTCATAGCCGCCACCAGATGCTGAAGCCACTCAAAACACTTGGGGTTTCATCTATTTCTAAATATAGACAACGCAGCTCACGGAGCAGTGGAGAAGACAGTTCTAATGAACCATGAAAGCTATGATTTTACCCATTTCACCCGCTTCAGACTTGTTAAATCGTATCCGAGATGAGAAACTAACTAGAACAAGTAACTTGTCTATATATCTTATCTAAAGTTTAGATAGTTTACTCAGCAAATCTAGCTGCAAACAGCTTCAACAGTTTATGATTTATTTATTTCTGTGATACAATGAGAGTGGCCATGTTCTGTTTGTCACATTACACACAGGCAAGCTAATCTGCATCTCCAGCCCTCAGCTTGTGAAAACTTAATTCCCCTCTCCTACTCCCTCCTCCCCTCTGCCTCTGAAATCTCTGGCTAGTAACCTCCTTCTTCTCCTCCTGCCCAGACTGAGCTCCCATAAGCCCTTGCTATTAAGGTTGAGAGTGCCAAGTCTCTCTGGAGAAGCTGTGGGCGAGGCTTGATTAGTTTATAGGGAATTAGAGTATTAAAACAAAAACAAAACAAAAAAGTATTTGGCTTGAGGAATGCCCTATAAACTATATGAAAGGAACACAATTACGCAATGAGTAAAAGTTTATCTCGGATCCACTTTAAAGTTGGTTCGGTAGACTCCACTTCTCTGTTTTCCTGGATCTTACCTCCAATAATTCAAAATAGTGCAAACAGTGGTAAACAGGAACCAGCATGAGACGCGGGAGGACGTATCTCACTGCTTCTTTAAAGCCATCTGATATCGACTGTGGAGAGAACACAGGAAGCAGTGAAAAATGCAGCCCTTTACATTCATACCATGTGTTCCCTGCAATGTAAACATTGTTAATCCATGACATAGAGAGTCTGGGCATCAGATAAGTTTGCAAAGCATTTACCACTTTATTTCCTCCCCACAGCAGACACATACAGGTGTATTGGCGGCCTCAACACAGGCCTTTTAAACAATTACCTTATTACCTTTTAAACAATACCAGTTGCCTGGCAGCCCTGCTAGTCTATTTGGCTGCAGTAGTGTCTGAATGACACCAGAAACCAGCATGCAGCTAATGTTGTCAGATCTGACAATGTCAGAAACACCCGATATGCTGCATGCTTGTTCAGGGTCCATGGCTGAAAGTATTAGAGGCAGAGGATCAGCAGGATAGCCAGGGAACTTGTATTGCTTAAATGGAAATAAATATGGCAGCCTCCATATCACCCTCTCTCCAGGTTCTCCTTTAACTCGCTACTGCATGCTTTGCAGTCAGCTACACTATGTTCACGCTGTGTTTTTTGAAACATGTACATTATGGGCTTGATTCACAAAACGGTGCTGTTAGCACGCGATCGCGGGGCCTTGTGCGCGCAAAAAGTCAGTGAGCATCACTTCGCATGCTAACTGTTTAGCACGCCCGTGCTCACAGTTAGCACCATTTTGTGAATCAAGCCCTATGTGTGTATATACAGAGGAATACCTGTTGCCGTTTCATTCTGAAAGAGCTTCTTCTGAGGCACAAGTACTGCCACTGATACTTTTGCCTTGGAAGAAGCTCCTGTGAGGCGAAACGGCCATCAGGCATAAGCCAGTGCCCTGCATCTACTGCCCCCTCATTAAACAGGTATTCCTCTGTATTTACACACAGTGTATTTCCTGATATTACTCAAATAACAGGCCTAAGCAATGACAAACGCTCTCCTTTTCTTTGCATGTCAAATACTTCAGTCTGTTTGTCCAGAGCACGCTTTACTGACCTTAGATGAGGCCATTACGATAGAGCAGTGATGGCTAACCTTGACACTCCAGCTGCGGTGGAACTGCAAGTCCCATGAGGCATTGCAATACTCTGACAGCTCTAAGCATAACTCAGGGAGTCAGAGGCATGATGGGATTTGCAGTTTTGTCACAGCTGGAGTGCCAAGGTTAGCCATCACTGCGATAGAGGGTGCCAACGGCTGGGTAGTACCAGTGTTTTCCAACCTCCACAACTTGCTACATAATAATTTGTTTTTTTTCAAAAACATATTTGTAATAAGGCCTCTTTCACAGTGCGACGTTAAAGTCGCACGTTAGAAAATTTTATAACGCAGACTAATGCACAGCAATACAAAGTCTGTGCGACATTCACAGTGCACACGTTGCGTTGTGTGTAACGTGTAGCAATATTTAGAAGGTGCTCCATGCTGTGCGTTTAGCTGCGTTATGTGTGTTGCACAAGTTCAGTACGTTTTTTTTTAATGTAACGCATGCGCCGTTTTCGTTCCATCACTGTGCGACGAAAATTGTGCACTAAACGCAGGGCTAAATAACGTCCAAGTTATAGTCTTTCAATGCGTTGCATTAGGGGCACGTTATGCGACCTTAACCACTTGCCGACCGCACACTCATAACGTGCGTCGGCAAAGTGGCAGCTGCAGGACCAGCGACGCAGTACTGCGTCGCCAGCTGCAGCCTAATTAATCAGGAAGCAGCCGCTCGTACGAGCGGCTGCTTCCTGTCAATTCACGGCGGGGGGCTCCGTGAATAGCCTGCGGGCCGCCGATGGCGGCTCGCAGGCTAGATGTAAACACAAGCGGAAATAATCCGCTTTGTTTACATTTGTACGCCGCTGCTGCGCAGCAGCGCCGTAAGGCAGATCGGCGATCCCCGGCCAATCAGCGGCCGGGGATCGCCTCCATGTGACAGGGGACGTCCTGTCACTGGCTGCACAGGACGGATAGCGTCCTGTGCAGCCCAGATCTCCCGGGGGAGCAGGTAGGAGAGGGAGGGGGAGGATTTCGCCGCGGAGGGGGGCTTTGAGGTGCCCCCCCCCGCAAAATGCCAGCCAGGAGGAGCGATCAGACCCCCCCCTGCACATCATCCCCCTAGTGGGGAAAAAAGGGGGGGGCGATCTGATCGCTCTGAGTGCCCTTTGATCTGTGCTGGGGGCTGCACAGCCCACCCAGCACAGATCACCTAAAACAGCGCTGGTCCTTAAGGGGGGGTAAAGGGTGGGTCCTCAAGTGGTTAACGTCGCATCAAACGCAACGTCCCACTGTGAAAGAGGCCTAAGTCATAACACATGCAGTACATCAGAAAAACACAAACCCTTGTAATGCACACATTTGAACCGGCGCCAACAAACATCATGGACAGTAAATTGAAAATGGAACCAAACTGTTTCTGGGCACAATCAGTGTTAAGGTGGCCACACACCATACAATTTTTTAAATATCTGTTCAATTTAAGAATTGCAATAAATTTTTCTGACTGTAACATTTCAAAAATATGACCAATGTACCACACACATATGTTCCCCAATTATGATAAAAATGATTGGAAACTGAGAAAATTGCTAGGGTGTTTATATTAATAAATTGACAATCTAACACACACCATAGTCTTTAGAAAAATTGAAGAAAAATTTCCAGCATTCTGGATTTGGATTTTTCAGTCGAATAAAAGAAAAAGAAAAGCTTTTAATTTTTTTCAGGAGATCCGATCATATTTATCGAATTGCCGTAAAATGGGATCATTTTATTGTACCGTGTGTGGCCACCTTTAGCATGACACAAGTTGAGAGTAATCCTTTGGAAACGCTTTGAGATGCTCTAGAATCCCAACATGTGAGCCACTTCTTTTTGAAAATCTATGCAACTCACACCTAGTCGAGTAGAGGTTATTAGACTTCTTTTACATGGGCAGCTGACAGAGGGTACATGGGCAGCTGACAGAGGGTGTATCCATTGCCTGTCAGCTGCTCTGGGGGACCTGCTGGGAGTGGACAAGTGCTCTGCACCGGCAGTGGGGAAGAATCCATTCCATGGATGAATATCAGACTGCGGCAGTAGCTACACCCAAAATTGACATGACACATAGTAAGGCTACAGGGCCTCAAGAAACCTGCTTCAAATGCATTTGAATGCAACTGGAAGGCACATTACTGACCATTTCTGAGGTGTTGAAAAGGGGGATACCAGAGATTCAGCGTTTGCTGAATTTACCAACTTTATAACTTTTTGCCACATGCAATGTTCTGCATTTGCGATTTTAACTCAGTGTCTCAGGTTCATCAAACTAAAAACTAATAAAACTTTAATATCAGCAGACTAACTCTTTGCACTGCTTACCTGAAAATGCAGTGCAACAGTAGATTTAGCCATGAGGTTATTAAATTGTTCTTGAAACTGAATGGCCAGAATGTCCTGGGATAACGTTTCATACGGGTCAAAGGCTTGCTCCTAAAGGCAAAACAAAAAAAATATTTGGTTTATTTTTGACACCAAATTAGGCACACACAAGGCCATATCTGACTCCAGATAAACCAAGCTACAGGGGAACAGTAATACGGGGAAATCCTGCGTATGTACATGGAGCACCTATTACCTCAGCCAGGTCTTCAAAGCAGCTTCCGACAAGAGGATGTGGACTACTCTCATCCGTCATCTCCACCGTGTCCTCAATTAAACCCAAAAGTTTCACCGTAATCTCATGGATGTCCAGAATATTACTGAAGATGATCTCAACGTCCTGTACATAGACAAAATGGACGCCATTTACCAACAGAGAAATTATGTATAGAGCACTGAAGGTTGTTCACTTCAAATGTATGCAGAGAAGTCTTTTGAAAAAAACATCAAATATTTATTGTATTTATAAAGGACTAACATATTACGTGGCGCTGCACAATAGAAAAATCAAAATCAGTTGACATACAGAGAGCTCACAAAAAACAAGAAAGTTGCAAATTTCTGACAACAGTAGCTCAGTGCCTTTGGTCAAAATAGAAACTGCTCAAGAGGGGTGACACACAGTAAGATTGCATAATCAAGCTAGAAACACTACAGAGGAGGGCCCAGCTAGAAATAATATGTGCGTCGTTTTAGAGGTTGCCCAGCAAAACATATAATGGTACGGTTGCAGGGGGGTAGGCGAGCATAAAAAGGTGAGTCTTAAGGGGTCTAATTAAAGGTGGGAGCGAGTCCGATGGCTGGTGGGAGTGAGTTCCAGAGAGTGGGGGCAACCCTAAAGAAGTCCTGCAATCATGCTTAAGAGTGACCTTATAATGTAGGTCGTTACTTACCATGGTAAGCCTACATTTTGACAGGTGTTTTGGTGTAGGTACCAACTAGTGCCGAAGTTATATACTCACTATTTGTGTCCCCACTATCACATACCGGTAACTCCCACAACAGAAAGTGAAACAAAACCTCTGAATGCAGAAATAATAACCCTTTTTTTCCTTTAAGCGCCATTAGGCGTCAGGAAGGTGGCAGCCACAGGACTGCCTAACGCCAATCGGCGTCAAGAGCGGTGGGTGGAGATTACCCGGGGATCCCTCTCAATTACGAAGCGGAGCTCCGTAAAAAATCTGCTAGCCGCGACCGGCAAGTTGAAAAAACACAAAAAACAAAACAAAACACAAAACAAAAAAAAAAACAGCCCGTAATCACTTGTACAGGGCTGCGATCTACTGCAGTGCTGTACGGGGGACAGCTCTGTGAGAGGCACACAATAGATCCCTCTTGTAGGCTCATATTACCTCAGGACGAAAGATAAAAATAAAAAAAATGTATAAATTAATAAAAAAAAATGTTGCAGCAGCAATCAGATGCCACCAACAGAAAGCTTTGTTGGTGGCAAGAAAGGGGGGGGGGGGGGGGGGGGGGGTGTATGGCATTTGTGTGCTAAGTTGTATGGCCCTGCAACGAGCTGTTAAAGCTGCAGCATCCTTAAATCGGATCCAGATTAAAGATTAACTATAAAAAGTAACTTGTCTATATATCTTATCTAAAGTTTAGGTAGTTTACACGGCATATCTAGCTGCAAGCCGCTTCAACAGTACATGATGATTTCTTCCAGTGATACAAGGAGAGCTGCCATGTTCTGTTTCTCATCATTACACAGGTAATCTGCAACAGCATCTCCACCCCTAAGCCTGTGAAAAATTCACTCCCCCATCCTCTCTGCCTCTGAAATCTCTGGCTAGTAACCTCCTCCTTCTGCCCAGACTAAGCTCCCATAAGTCCTTGCTACATGGGTCTGAGTGTCTTGGCATTTTGGAGAAGCTATGGGCAAGGCTTGTTTAGTTTATAGGGAATTAGAGTATTAAAAAAAAAAAGAAAAGAAAAAAAAAGTATTTGGCTTGAATGCCCTATAAACTATATGAAAGGAACCGAATTATGCAATGAATAAAAGTTAATCTCGGATCCACTTTAATTGTAAAAAATAGATAAGTAATATAATCTCTTACCCACCCTGTTTTAAAAGAACAGGCAATTGTTTGTGATTGCATGGGGGCAGCCATCTTTTTGATTGAAAGGAGGTGACAGGGAGCATGAGACACAGTTCCAACTGTCCTGTGTCCTGATCAACCCTCCCAGCTGCGCACACTAAACTTCAAATCTCAAATTCAAAATAAAATAAAAAAAAATTGCACCAAAACAGCAGAACGAGAACAACATCATCAGAAATCCCATCATGCTTTGCACAGCATCAGGGGAAACATGCCCGGGCAGTTTTCTTCTGTGCAGCTAAAAATAAGGTTTGGTTAAGAAAAAACAAAGTTCTGATGCTGTGAAACTGTGAAAGAAACTTCAAGCCTTTTCAGTGCTGCTGAGTAGATTTTTAGTCTGGAGGTTTACTTTAAAGGGAACCTGAAGTAAGAGGCATAAGAAGCCTGCTAACAGGTGTGTGGTCTCAACTGACAGAGCAACCAGTCTCTCCTGAGCATGCTCAATGTGACAGAATTTTTTTATACCTCTTGTTTTATATATATATATATATATATCTTCTCAATTCAAGAATTACAGTCAATTTTTCTGGTTGATTGTAACGTTTAAAAAAAATCTGACACAAGTGTTCAATTTTCATCCCCAATTATGAAAAAAAAGAATGAGAAAGAGTGAGAGGGAATGGACTTCTAACTCACACTGGATGTGAAGAGCTTCTTGCTTGCGAGGAAAGCTTCCCGAAAGACTTTTATGATGAGATTGAGCTCTCTGAGATACTGTCGCTCCCCAGCTATTTCATTCCGCACCAGGTCATAGTAATTCATCTCCCCTGTAGAGGAGGGCTCCTCATCACACAGAGCGACCACTCCAATGTCATCATCCTGGTCAAACATGTCCATCAACACCTTGAGGGCAACAAACCGAAACAACATGTCTTCAAAATGTCACACTGATCAATACACAGACTTACATTACGTTATGCATCAGTATACATCAGCTTTTTGTTGGACACAATCAGTAGTTTAAGTGTGGGTTCTACAATGGTACTGTGATCATCAGAACAGTAAACTTGCGTTATCTATTTAAGCTCTATTATAAGAGACACAAGGCTGTTTCTATCATTTACAATAATTCTGCACCTGCCGAACTCGCATTCTGTGTTTGGTGAAGTGCTAATAAGGTCTGCACAAGGATGATAAGGGCCCGTTTCCACTTGTACGGTGGGAATCCCCGCGGAAAAAATTTGCATGCAGATGCGAATTTCGCATCCGGTTGTATGCAAATTTTCATGCGAATTCGCATACGATTTCGCATGGATGACTATATATGCGAATTTAACCATGGCAGTGCCTGTGTGTTTTTCCATTATTTCTATGCGAAATCATATGCGAATTCGCATGAAAATTCGCATACCAAAACCGCATGCAAATTTCCTATTAAATACATTGTATGTGAATCGCATAGCGGTATGCGAATTCTGATGGCTCTGCCGTGCAGATTTTTTCTGCACAGAAAAACGCTCAGAAATCCTGACAAGTGGAAACAGTCCCATCCACTTGTATTGTCTATGCGAATCCGTATGCAGGAAACCCATGCAGATTTGCTCTAGTGGAAACGGGCCCTAAGAGATGCAGAGAGAAAATTGCCTCTTTGCATTCCTTTTCCCTGTACAGACCATTTCCTATACTGTTGGTAAAATAGGAACAGCACCTGCTGTTTTTTGAAAAAATGTTCTAAAGCCGTACAGATAGGGGTTAAAATGAATGCTTTCAAGGTTTTTCAAAACAAAAGTTTGCTTTCTTAAGACAGAAAGAGTTCTAGTTCACCAAGAGCTTGCTAGGTAGTCTGTAACTCAAAGTTTTTCAAACAAAGAATAAGATGCACTGTTCCCAGTTTGCTACCAGTACAAGAAACTATTACCTATATTCTTACTGGGAGAGGTATCTTAAAAGGAGTCTCAAAACAAAACAAAACAAAAAAAACAATTAGTAAACGAAAAAAATGCATAATTAATTGGGGCTCCATTTGAAGACCTTTCTGAGCACTTAAAGTGTACCTAAGACCAATCAAGCAAAATAATTGATACTTACCTGGGGCTTCCTCCAGCCATCCTCAGGCCATGGGCTCCTTCACCATCTTCCCGAGCTGCTTGGTTCAACCACTAATCGGCCCAGTAACTTGTCTGAGTCGCACATGCTCATTAGTACTGCGCAGGTGCAGCAACGGAGAAGCGCATGCAGCAGGCTTGCGCATGTGCGACAAAGCAGGACTGAGGCAAGTCACCGGGCTGATTAGCTGATTAATCAAGCAGCCCAGGGTGGTGACGAGGGAGCTAAAGTATTTACACGAAGGACTGGAGGAAGCTCCTGGTAAGTATCAGTTCTTTTACTTGGTCTTGGGTTTCCTTTAAACACTAATAAACTTTACAATGAGATATTGAAGTGGATCACAGGGGCGACAGGATGAATGTACTTACAGAGGTAAGTACACCCATCCCTTTGCCTCAGGTTTAGTTCTCTTACATTATAGGAGTGTCAAATATGTTGGATGTTCTAGTGCCTAGGTTCTTTAGAAGGCTCGATGGGGTACTTGAGTGAGCCATAGTTAATCTATTACAGTTCTAGTACGTTTTGAGACAAAAAAAAAATTTATAAATTATATTTAAATAAATCTGAATAAGTATTATTAGTTCATGAAAAGCATCAAGGAAGGTTTGAAAAGCATTTTTCCCCAAATTATGAAGTAAATCTAACAAATATATAAGCACTAATAAGTACTTGAGATGATGTTCCCAACAACTGAGGTTACTTGGCCAACATAGTCATTAATAAAGGAGTACATGCTATAAGAATATTGAGACACTATTTTAGTGTGTAGCGTCCCCTGTACAGTAAGCTGCCTACAGAACCATCAGTCTCCTAGCAGCCTTTACATGTTCTGTGTACAAATTCATTTCCATATCTATATTATCAAATGCAGAGCATACAAAGCGAGGCACTGAACACCTTACACCTAGGCCCACACCCAGCCGCCTCACCCAGACTATTCTTAGAGAAAATGCAATACAATCACTAAGCAAGTCTGGAGTAGACAAATTAGCATGAAGCAAGGATATAACAGTCTAGCACTTAAGGTGCCCACATACTTGCTCAATTTTCCTGGCTGCAATCAGATTGATGCTGCAATGTAGAAGCCCGTTCATAATTTTGATCGTTTCACAGTCAAAATTGATCAAAACTATCAATTGCTCAGGATGGGAAGCTCTCGCTTGAAAGGGGGTGGATGAGTGTGCAGCGGTATCAATGATAGATTTTAGGACCACAAATGAACTTATTTCCCCAACCCCGTTCCCATAGATCTATATTATGCTCCATTTGACCCTTGGAGAGGGTTGCAGCGAAGCGCATACTTACCTGTCTGCTGGCGCACTCCTCCTGTGTCCTCCCTCCATTGACATTGGTGTGCCTGTGTCCCGTAACCCAAAGGCAATACATGGTCGCAGAATGTACGTGTCACGGGGTAAATGCTTCCTGGTGGCGAAGGAGAGAGGAGAAGCAAGCCAGCAAAAAGCTGAGCATACACCTCTGCACAGCCCGAGAGCAGAGCACATTAGATGGGGAAGACATGACATGGGCAGCCCCACAGATTTTCAATAGGGGCACTACAGCGAAAAAAATGTAAAATTTTAAATATGTGCAAACATATACAAATAAAAAGTACATTTTTTTCCAGAATAAAATGAACCATAAATTACGTTTCTCCTATGTTGCTGTCACTTACAGTAGGTAGTAGAAATCTGACAGAAGTGACAGGTTTTGGACTAGTCCATCTCTTTATAGGGGATTCTCAGGGATATATTTATTATCAAAAGTACTTGATTGCTCTGTCCAACTGCCAAAACAACTGTGTAGGAAGCAGGGAAGCTGGCCAGCATCATTGTTTAAATCCTTTTTAGGGAATATCTTTATAAAGAATAAAAGCCTTGCTGAGAATCCCCTATGAAGAGACGGACTAGTCCAAAACATGTCATTTCTGTCAGATTTCTACTGCCTACTGTAAGTGACAGCAACATAGGAGAAAAGTAATTTATGGCTCATTTTACTCAGCAAAAAAAATGTACTTATTTGTATATGTTTGCACATATTTTAAATTTTACAGTTTTTCACTGTAGTGCCCCTTTAAAATCTGTGTGCAGTGTGTGATAATAGATCCCTCTCTGATCAGATCTGATCAGATTTCAATCAGAGATTGAATCTAGTGGTCACCTTTTTAAGGTGGCCATACACTGATAGATTTCAGAATTAAATATATTGGAAATCTATTGAAAATGTAGCTAAATGCATTATTGCACCATTAGATCCAATGCAACTCTATGGGCCATCAATCTGCTGCCAGCAGCAAATCGACCTAGACTTTCCATCCTGTCAGATAGATCAAATCGTTTGAAATCGGTCGCTAATCGATCGGCTGATTTGAAAGAATCGATTTTTTGATCGATCAATTCTATCGAATCGATCGATGGCTGAAATCGACCAGTGTATGGGCCCCTTTAATGAGATGTGGTAAATGTACTGAGGCAAAAGACAACATAAATATTCTAGCAAACCCAGACTGGATTTATTAAGGGTATTAGCTCTTAGAGGACACCTGAAGTGAGAAGAATATGGAGGCTGCCATATTTATTTCCTTGTAAACAATACCAATTTCCTGGCAGCGCTGCTGATCTATTTGGCTGCAGTAGAGTCTGAAGTTACAGACAATGCAGTAACTTCAGACACTACTGCAGCCATACTACTGTATGCAGTTAATCCTGTCAGCTCTGACAATAATGTCAGAAACACATGTGCTGCATGCTTGTTCAGGTTCAATGGCTGTAAGTATTAGAGGCATAGGATCAGCAGGACAGCAAGGGAACTGGTATTGCTTAAAAGGAAATAAATATGGCAGCTTCTATATCCCTCTCACTTCAGTTGTCCTTTAAGTAGCAGGTGTTTCCAACTCCACCTGGATCATAGCAAACCAAAGTGAAGATTGCCAAATAAATAATCTGCAGCAAAGAGATTGTCCTGCTAGCATGTCATTGTAAATAAGATGCTAATAATTCTGGTTTGCAAGCAAATGTAATGCACGTTGTACGCGACTTGGGATTGGGCCAATGAAATTCCGCAGGAAATGTATCCGATTGGCACAATTCTAAGCTGTATACAGTTTGCATTAAATTTGTGCGCTAGCCGGCATAATTAGCATCTCTACTGTTAGTCAATAGTATGATGTGGGTAGAAACAAAAATTGTATTTTTAATAGTTTAACCACTTTAGGGCCGCGGTGTTAAACCCCCTAGTGGCCAGACCATTTTTTACTAATTGGGCCGCTGCAGCTTTAAGGCCTAGCTGCAGGGACGCACAACTCAACACACAAGTGATTTAAAACGCCCCCTCCCCCCCTTTTCTCCCCACCAACAGAGCTCTCTGTTGGTGGGGTCTGATCGCTCCCCAGTTGTTTGTTTGGTTGTTCAAAACTGTCCCTATCACAATGTTTGGCGCCAATATTTTATTTGGAAATAAAGGTGCATTTTTTCAGTTTTGGATTCATCCCTAATTACAAGCCCATAGTTTATAAAGTAACAGTATTATACCCTCTTGACATAAATATTTAAAAAGTTCAGTCCCTAAGGTAACTATTTGGTTTTTTTTTATTGTATTTTTTTTTTATTACAAAAACGAATAAAAATTGGGGAGTGTGGGAGGTAATGAGTTAATTTATTGTGTAAAACTAATGTATTTGTATATGTAAAATGCTTTAGGGTGTAGTTTTACTATTTGGCCATAAGATGGCCACAGTGAGTCTTTGTTTATGCGACCTGTAAGCGTCCGGAAGGACGCTTACAGGAAGCACTATGAGGCTGGGAAAATCACAAGGATTGCGCTGTTTCTCATAGAAGCAGCAGATCATTGTGGGGGCTTAGATCAACGAGTGGGAATGGATTTTCCTGTTCATTGATCTCCGGGCGAGTGGGCGGCGGCGTGCACGAGCGTGCGCATGAGCGGCGGGAGTGCGGACAGCGGCAGTAGCGCGGGAGGTACGGATTTCTCCGTCCCTTGGTTTAATAAGGGTGGAAAAAGAGACGGAGAAATCCGTACCGCGGGGGGTAAAGGGGTTAAAGGACACCTGAAGTGAGAGCAATAAGGTGGCTGCCATATTTATTTACTTTTAAACAATACCAGTTGCCTGGCCTCCTGCTCATCTCTCTGGCTGCGGTAGTGTCAGATTCACAGGCTGCAGTAGTATCAAGCATGCAGCTAATCCAGTCAGACTTTAGTCAGAAACATCTAATTGGCATGCTTGTTTAGGGTCTACGGCTATGAGTATTAGTGACAGAGGCTCGGAAGGACAGCCAGGCAATCTGCAATGTTTAAAAGGTAATAAATATGGCAGCCTCCATGTCCCTCTCAGTCCAGATGTCCTTTAATGCAGTTAACGTAGCATCTACTCTTCAAGCTATAGTGGACTCTCTCAGTTAACACACTACTTCACTGTAATGACTGTGCAGCCATCTTACCTTGTCAGCACACATGGACACTTTAATGTCCTGCTGGGAGATCTCAAAGTGGCGGATGTTGGCGACATAGTTTCCCGCTAGCTTCAGAATGTCAGCTGAAATGTATTCCAGCACAGCCACAATGTAGAGAGCAACGTTGTAATCCACTTTATAGCCAAGAACTTCCTACAAAGAATAAAATGCCAACAAATTAAAGTCTGCTATGTAGGAAAAAAAAATAATGAAGATATCCAAGATGTACATCAGTAAGACAGATATTGCTAGCAGTAATCAGGACTAAGGCAAAGTTTGCAGAATATGACTTTAAACAAAAGGTTAAAGGGATCTCATTAAAGAACTACTCCAACCCAGCGTCACATACTGGATCAGTACGGACAAGTGAATGTGGCTGTTTTAATTACTATAGTGATAGCAGTGTCAAGATCCTTACAGGTGAAATCTCTGGATCCTGGCCTTCTGCACACAGTGGCCACAACCCGCCACACTTCTGGCGTGTGTGCCTCCTCCTGGTGGTCCTTATTCTTCCTTCACCATAGCATTCTACGAGAGTCCTTTGTCAAATGTCCCAGTAGGAGTCACATCAAAAGAAGTGCTCCTGGGGTACACCTATCACACGCAGAAGACCAGGATCCACAAATTTCCAAGCAAAGATCGCAAATTGGACTCCAGAAGAATATGCATGATTGTCATACCCACTCACATCCATGCTTGACATAACAAAGCATTGAGTGAGGTTTGGAGAACTCCATAGTGTGACATTGGATTGAGTGTTAAAAGTGTACCTGAGATGGGCTATTTAAATGATTTTGTACTTACCCAGGGCTTCCTCCAGCCCCATGAGCACTAATCCGTCCCTCACCACCCTTCTGAGTGCCTCTGTTCTCCTAGTATCGGTTCTGGAAATCTGACTCAGCTGCGCCAGTCGCCTCATCTGCGCATGCACAGAAGAGCCAACTGGTGCAACTGAGCTAGATTACCATGACAGATACTAGGAGAAAGGAGGCACTCGGGAGGACGGCAAGGGACAGATCGGTACTCATGGGGCTGGAGGAAGCCCCGGGTAAGTATAAAATCTTTTAAAAAGCCCATCTCAAGCACACTTTAAGTAGTAATAATAGGTCATCCTTTTAAAGCCATCAGCTGAAAAATTATTTAAACACACTGACTAGCCAGCTAGCTGACTCACATATTCCAAAAATTCTGGAGATAACAGACGCAGCAGTTTAACTGCAAAGATGAAAATGTTTTTGTTTTTTAACACAAAAATATGCCTTAGGAAGAAGATCACGAATCTTAGATAAACAGGTGTGAAAAGTCTAAGTATCTCAGGCCATGATACACAATGCCTTGAATAGCGGAATACAATAAAAATGCATTAGTGGCCGAGCCTCCTCTGAAGAGATCCGAAGATATCCTTGGTTGTTTCAAAAACCGGCGCTCTGTGCTATCTGCTTGCAGCATCAGGACACTTATAAAGGTCTAAGGAAGCAGGACCTAGACAGCGAAACGTGTTGTCTGTAGTGTTTCTGATAAATCTTGTTTTCTTTAGCTATATTGCAGTTTTTTACTTCTGTAAGGTAAACTACTTTTGCCATTATAAACGGTTTTTAGAATGGTTATCATACCTTGGCTGCCTCCTCCCACCCCTTATGTTCTTGCCCCCACTGTGAACAGTGTCATAACAGCAACTAGTCCCATAGTATCTATTCCATCACATTTTTAATTTTCTGGAGAGTGACCACCTGGATCCTAAGATCACCCATGTTCCGAGTGGAAAAGGACTAGTTTTCTTCTCAGGTGCATCAGCATGGTTGCCGTTTTCGTAACCAGGATCTGTGAGTATTATTCTGTACCACAATTTTCCCATTTATCAGACATACTAAAATATATATATATATATATATATATATATATATATATATATATATATATATATATATATATATATATATATATATATATATATATATATACACATATACATATATACACATATACAACTGGTATTGTTTAAAAATTAATAAAATATGGCAGCCTCCATATCTAAGTCTCTGACCTTGGGTTCCTTTTAAGCCCTCCCTAAAAAACCCAAACTGAAACTGTGTGATGGTGGCTGCCAGTGTCTAAAATGACAAGCTGCATGCTACACCTGATGCAGAAAACTTAACAAGCATCACTGGTGGTAGGCAAAGTGCCTTATAACTGGCATGAGGCTTGCATATCAACTGCAGCTTCCACAAGCAAGCAGTTTTATGATCTATTCCCTATGAATGAAAATGACACAAGGACAAAAGCTGTCAGACTGAGTGCATCAGGCATTTGATTCATACTGGTAGCAGCTGCTGCATTGGGTGTACAACAGGTTCATTATAAGCAGACCTGGAGTCAAATGTTAGGACAATCTTCATAAGACTGCTGCAGGGCTTATAAAGCTTACATGATGTCGAGATTGTTACTGAAAGACATCCCTGAGTCACCGGCCACACCTGCTAGGCATGGATTTGGAAAGGTATCATCTGAGTACTTAATTGAGTTTAATGAAGTTCTTGGCTGACAGTCAATTCCATGCCTAGAATGCAGGAAGCAGTAACGATGTCCACTACTGTGACAAGCCAACATTAAAGGGGAACTTCAGCCTAAACAAACATACTGTCATCAAGTTACATTAGTTATGTTAATTAGAATAGATAGATAATATAATCTCTTACCCACCCTGTTTTAAAAGAACAGGCAAATGTTTGTGATTCATGGGGGCTGCCATATTTGTCATGGGGGCAGCCATCTTTTTGGTTGAAAGGAGGTGACAAGGAGCAGGAGACACAGTTCCAACTATCCTGTATCCTGATTACCCCTCCCAGCTGCACACGCTAGGCTTAAAATGTCAAATTCAAAATGTCAAAAAAAAAAAATGCACCAAAACAGCAGAACGAGAACAACAAAATCAGAAATCCCATCATGCTTTGCACAGCATCAGGGGAAAAAAGGCCGGGCAGTTTTCTTCTGTGCAGCTAAAAATGAGGCTTGTATAAGAGAAACAAAGTTCTGATGCTGTGAAACTGTTAAAGAAACACAAAGCCTTTTCAGTGCTGCTGAGTCGATTTTTAGTCCGGAGGTTCACTTTAAGCTGCTTATCTATGCAAATGCAAGGGAATCAGAACACCAGTTTAAGTACACCTGAAGTCAGAAGCACATTATGCTTCTTTAAAAGTATTTATTTCATTTATTTCCTTTAAAAGTAAACCAGAGCTTATCAAAATGCAACAAACGATACTACTTCCTCCAGCAGCATAAGCATGTGCGAGTCCTATGCTGTCCTCCCGCGGTCTGCCGTTCAGCAGTGAACAGCCTCAATAGGCTCAGTCACCTCAGTCCGGGTCTACTGCACATGCATGGGAGGTCTGCGCACGCGCAGAAGACCCATACTGCACACGACTGAGCCTATTACCACGGAGCGAGGACACATGTGACTGGCAAGGTAGCGGAGAGGAACAGTAAGTGAGCGAGTGTGGATCCGAAGCGGCATCCGTCAGAGAGGTCACCCAGGGACCACATCTGTACAACATATGCGTGTATCCACTTATCACATGCAAGTGAAATAACTTTTATCTTATGTTTAAAAACTGGTTTTACACCATATTAGCGTTTTTATTTGAAGTTGTCATTTCAGGAGCGGCATTCCTGTATCTGCAGATTTGAGTCCATACCAACCCCCCCCCCCCCCTCCCCAGGAGACAGCCATACTATCCCTGGAGAAAAACACATATATAAGTAGATAAATACTTATTTTACTTACATAATGTACCGTATGTATTGTACTGTCCACATTTTGATGTCAGTGAAATTTATAAAGTAGATAAAGAGAAAACTGTTCCAGGCATCTTCCATATTTCTCTCTGAAGCCAATCCTGATGTAATTTCCTCCCTTACACTTTTTTCTTCTCTTACCCGAAATGGTGTAAGCATTGCCAGACGTCCTCCCCACTGAGCGTTGTACTAAAAACTGCGCTGTCATATCTAGCTTGCTTTATAAACACGTGAGCAGATTGTATTTCAGCAACTTTTTCAGAGAGGTGAGATTTATTTCAATTCTCAGCCTCGAGTCGCACTGAACTGCCCTAAGCCAATCAGTAAGGAGCAGGAATGTGGGAGGGGAGATAATCTTCCCTCTTTCCAGCAACTTACCAGAACAGAACCAAGCTGACAGATAAGATTCATTACAGCAGACACATTTCTGATTATATTGTAATGCTTGCAATGCAGACTGCATGTAGACTACATAATAAACACAGAGCTGTGGGTAAATGGAATTTAATTTTATGGCTGACAATCCCACTTTTTTTTTTTTCCGTTAAACAAAGGTTCGTTTATTTGAAGATAAAACAGGTTACAAGTATAGTATTACACTGTATTAAAGCAGGTGATTTACAAGGGGCATTAAAAGTTCAGGCATACAATATACATTGCATAATGCTGAAATGCACCGTGGTTACATATGAAATCTGAATACTAATCAAGAGAGAAACAAATAAAACAGACCTGACATATGCGTTGTTTCTTTGAAACCAATGGTGTTCCTATAGATTTTTGACAATCCCACTTGAATGCCTCCAGGACTTTTGCAGAAGCAAGATGAGACTTTTTTCTGGCTTTACCCTGCACCCAAATCTTCTGGCACCTTAATTACATCTACACTGAGTAACCTAGTAACAGGATTGGCTGCAATAGCACCTCTTACAATGCAGTCAATGCCTATATCGAAGCACTGACAGGGCTCTAGTACAATGTCCCTGCTTACTCATCACAGCATGCTCCACTAACTTTCATAGAGCTGTCAGATTCCACAGAGGCACAGACCATATCGTGCCGGCAAGTGCTTCCTTTTGTCCAGAGTCACAGATTGCCCAGCAAGCTTATGGTGAACCAGAACTACTTGGAATGGGCAAGGGGCTAAAAAGGACCAGAAAACCCAACTTTATAGACCTGAACTCAGAACTTCCTTTCTATTCTAAAAGATAAGCAACAGCATAATAACCTTTAAAGAAAAACATTTCTTTGTTACAGCTGTTACAAATCCTGCAATAAATCTGCATTTTGTCTACTTCTTGCTTTCAAGAAAGCAGAAATATTGTTAACATCCGGTGTTTACCAATTAGATTATCTGCCGTGGCAGTCAGCTAACTGGTGAGAGATCATATTACAATCTTGTAGTCACAGATGATGGGGAATTAAGACAGGCTAAACTCTCTAAAGACATACAGGGTGCATTTCTAAAGGTAGCCATACACTGGTCGATTTGCCATCAGATTCGACCAACAGATAGATCCCTCTCTGATCTAATCTGATCAGAGAGGGATCGTATGGCCACCTTTACTGCAAACAGATTGTGAACCGATTTCAGCCTGAAACCATTCACAATCTGTTGTGGTGGTGCGGCTGCCGCCGCTCCCGCCCGCATACATTACCTGCTCCGCCGGCGCGACTC
Source organism: Hyperolius riggenbachi (assembly GCF_040937935.1). Lineage (NCBI taxonomy): Eukaryota > Metazoa > Chordata > Amphibia > Anura > Hyperoliidae > Hyperolius > Hyperolius riggenbachi. The sequence continues at coordinate 237,725,936 of NC_090654.1, read as the reverse complement.
CAGTCCCCAGGTCTCCGCTGTCTTCTCCGCTCTGGTCTCCAGGTCCAGCATGCTTTACTTCTTCCTGCCCGGCAGGAAGTTTAAACAGTAGAGCGCCCTCTATTGTTTAAACTTCCTGCCGGGCAGGAGGAACTGAAGCATGCCGGAGACCAGACCAGCGCAGACACGGAGCAGCGGTGACCGGGGGTAGTCGCGCCAGCGGAGCAGGTATATGTATTGCCACTCTATTGTGTCGGTCGTCGGGCACTCGAACTCCGCGCTCCCTACCCGCGGGCGATCGACGGTAATTTTTCCGCACGGAGCGATCGATGGGATCGGACGAAATGGATCGAAATTCAGCGTGTAGCGTGAACGATTGGCAGCAGATTTGATCCCAGTGATCGAATCTGCTGTCGAAACGCCGGCAAATCGGGCAAGTGTATGGCCAGCTTTAAGGTTTTCCTTCTGTTCAAGAGTTCAGGTCCACTGTAAAACAGATGGTATTTGTGATTATTCAGATTAGAGTGAGTCATCATATTCTGTCCAGAGACTGCAGAGAAATAGCTGGCTACTGTAGCCTTCTGAGCCCCATCACTAGATTAAATAGCTACCATAATTTAAGTTAAATATACTTTAGGACTGAGAGAAAATAAAACAAAACAAAGTAATTTGATATTAGCACAAAGTTTTCATTAAACACAATCTGTGTTACATTTCACGTCATTCCAAATATAACTATTACATATTCTCTTTATTAATCCAGTAAACAAATGGGAAAGCAGGAAAAGGAAAGTGAAAGAATAATACAGTAGACAGAAAGACAAAAATAAGAATTTTATTTAGAAGGGCGAGGTGGGGGTAGGGGATTTCCTAGTCCCTACAATCAAACATCCTCTTATGGAAACCACATTCCTAATAGACTAAAAGGTCATCTAAAAAGGCTTATAAAGTAGCGTAGCTTAGGAGCTCTGGGCCCCAGTGGAAGTTTTACATTGGGCCCCCTCAAGCGCTCTATTATGTGGAGCAACAAAACCTGGCAAGGACAGGTGCAGCATCAGTGATGTGTAGGCGGGGGAAGAGAACAGTCTATTAATGGTTACAACTAATCAAAGTATCTATAGAAGTGATCATAACCAGCATAGCATCAACAGAGCTAGTACAGTGGTTGAAGGGGTCCCTGGAGCAACTGGAAGAGATGATCAGGACAGTTACCTTCAGCAAGGGATGGATTTTGTCGACTGGCAGAAGCAGAGGATTCCGTCGCTTTCGTTTTTCTATTGCTGACTGAGCATCGGCAATGGCCCATTTATCAATCGGGTGGGGAAACGTTTTCTGGACTCTCTCCTGAGAAAAAAGAAAACCAACAAGCAAATGATGTGAAGCGGTAAAAAAATAACGTATAATAAGAGAACACTTTTTTTGTGTAATCTTTTATTACTCTGGTACACAGAAACCAATATCTGAGAGCACATCCACTGCCTTATATGACAGATAACCAGAAGATCAAAACAGTCAATACTTAAATATGGCCAGAGTGTTTACATGAAGGGCTGATGCAACTATTAAAATGTTAATAGTGTGGTCACATATTGAGAAGACTGGACTCTTAGGAGAAATCCTTGATGCTTGGAAAAATTGAGAGCAAAAGCAGAAGAGGCCGGCAGAGGCTAAGATGGATGGACAGCACGTGGGAAGCTATTAACAACAGCTGGGGAGGGGGGGTGATTAAAGGACAACTGAAGCAAGAAGAATATGGCTGTCAATTATTTCCTGTTAAACTATACCAGTTGCCGGGCAGCCCTGCTGGTCTATGTGGCTGCAGTAGTCCCTGAATAACACCAGAATCGAGTATGCATCAGAACTGACAATCATGTAAGGAACCTCTAATCTGCTGCATGCTTGTTCAGGGTCTACGACTAAAAGTATTAGAGGCAGAGAATCAGCAGGACAGCCAAGCAACTGGTATTGCTTAAATGGAAATAAATATGGCAGCCTCCATATCCCTCTCACTTCAGTTGTCCTGTAAGGTTAGGCATCAGGAAGGGGAAGGGTGTGTTTGGGATGGGGAAGGGGGGTTGAGGCGGTTAAGCGTCAGGAAGGGGGTGGGTTAAGGTTAGGCATTTGGAGGGTATGGTGGTTAGGGATAGGCATTGGAAGGGGGAGAATTCTCTATGAGAGTAGGGTTAGGTTTAGCTGCCCAAATTTCCCGGTGCCTTTATTTCACATACGCTGAAATCAGGACTATAGAACTTGTTAAATTTAAAGCCTGGGAAGGACAAACTTATTTCAATTTCCAAAGCATTTTTCTTCGTGGACCGGCGGGGGTGGGGTGGGGAGACACACGTCCTAGTGGACAGTGTAGTGCGCAGCGGGTTACGGGGGTAGAGGGGTGGGGCTGGGGTGCGGCGGCATAGCTAGCATAGTTGCCCCAGTATAGGGAGTTTAGTTGCCCCAGTATGGCTAGTATAGTTACCCCAGTATAGCTAGAATAGTGTCCCAGTATAGCTAGCATAGTGTCCCCGTATAGCTAGTATATTATTATTTATTGTATTTATAAAGCGCCAACATCTTACGCAGCGCTGCACAATAGATAAATGGGTTAACATACAGGTAGAACATACGGAAACTCACAACAAAACAAGATCATGCAAATGATTTGATAACAATACAGTGTCATAGGTCAAAATAGAGACTGTTCGAGTCTACAAGAGGGGTGGTTGCGAGTAAGATTGCATAATCAAGCTGGATACGTTAGGGAGGAGGGCCCTGCTGGAGGCTTACAATCTAAAGGGTGGGGTGGAGACAATAGGTGCGTCTTTTGAGAGGGGGTCTAACAGAACATATTATGGTGCTGGTGTAGGGGGGTATGCGAGCGTGAAGAGGTGAGTCTTGAGAGCTTGTTTGAAGGAATTAAAGGTGGGGGCGAGTCTGACGGCTGGTGGGAGAGAGTTCCAGAGAGTAGGGGCGGCCCTGGTGAAGTCCTGCAATCGTGCGTGTGACTGAGTTATGCGTGGTGCGACTAGGCGCAGGTCATTGGAGGATCGGAGGGGGCGGGCTGGTATGTGTCTGTGGACCAGATCAGAGATGTAGGTTGGGCAGGTCTTGTGCACTGATTTGTAGGCAAAGCACAGGATTTTGAAATTGATCCTAAAGCTGATGGGGAGCCAGTGTAGTGCTTTACAGAGCGGAGTTGTAGAGGCGCTGCGGTGAGAAGAATGTATCAGTCTGGCTGCCGCATTCATTACCAATTTAAGTGGGTCAGTACGGTTAGAGGGGAGGCCAGATAAAAGAGAATTGCAGTAGTCTAGGCGGGAGATGACAAGGGCATGGATAAGGAGTTTAGTGGTGTCAGGGGACAGGTAGGAGCGGATCTTGGAGATGTTGCGGAGGTGGAAGTTGCAGGATCTGGCAATACCTTGGATGTGGGCGGTAAAGGAAAGTTCAGAGTCCAGAATAACGCCTAAACAGCGGGCTTGGGAGGTAGGGTGGATTATAGTATTTTCAATAGTGACGTGCAGATCTGGGAGGGGTGCAGCTGTGCGGGGTGGGAATATTAGAAGCTCAGTCTTGTCCAAATTAAGCTTCAGGTACCTGGCAGCCATCCAGGAAGAAATGGATGTGAGGCAGGCAGAGACTTTGTCCATGGTAGAGGAGGAGAGGTCTGGGGTGTGGAGATATATCTGGGTGTCGTTGGCATACAGGTGGTAATTGAAGCCCATGGAGGAGATGATTTTGCCAATTGAGGCAGTATAGAGTGAGAACAGTAGGGGTCCTAGGACGGAACCTTGAGGAACACCAACTGAGAGGGGTGTAGGAGTGGATGAGGAGCCATTGAAAAATGTTGTAAAGGAGCGGTTGGAGAGGTAGGAGGAGATCCAGGCTAAGGCTAGGTCCTGAATGCCCATTAGCTGCAGGGAGTGGAGGAGGAGGGAGTGGTCGACAGTGTCAAATGCCGAGGAGAGGTCCAGGAGGAGCCGGATGGAGTATTTACCTTCGGCTTTGGCAAGGGCGAGGTCATTTACCACTTTGGTGAGGGCGGTTTCTGTAGAATGGGCTGTGCGAAAACCAGATTGCAGGGGATCGAGAAGGGAGTTGGAGTTAAGGAAGTTGGTCAGGCGTTGGTGTGCCAGGCGTTCAAGAATTTTTGAGGCAAAAGGGAGGAGAGAGATTGGGCGGTAGTTGGATGGCAGAGCAGGGTCAAGTGAAGATTTCTTTAGTAGGGGAAGCACAGTGGCCTGTTTGAATACGGAGGGGAAGATGCCGGTGGAGAAGGAGAGGTTGAACAGATGGGTGAGGACAGGGGCCAGATCAGAAAAATGTGGGCGCAGAGAATCAGATGGGACCGGATCTAGGGGGCAGGAAGTGGCAGGTGAAGTTGCCAGCAGCTGGTTGACTTCCTCCACCGTGACAGGATTGAAGGAGGTAAGGGAGGAGACAGAGGAAGGAGTCGGATGTGGTGGGGAGGCGGGGGCGATAGAGTGGAGGAGAGAAATATCCCTCCGGATGGTTGTAATTTTGTTGATAAAGTAATTTGATAGGTCAGTGGCTGAGAGGGTGGAGGTTGGGGGGGGGGGGGGGGGGAGGTGTGGGGTTAAGTAGGGCATTGAAGGTGGCAAAAAGACGACGTGGGTTGGAGGCTTGGGTAGCGATCAAGTGAGTGAAGTATATCTGTTTACTATCAGCGAGGGCAGCATGGTACGTCTGCAACTTGGTCTTGTATCCCAGGAAATCATTGTTGTTGCGGGATTTCCTCCATTTGCGTTCTGCAGCTCGTGTCTCATTTTGTAATTTTCTTGTGAGGGCAGTGTGCCAAGGTTGGGGGTTGGGGCGACTGTTGGTACGAAAGGTCAGGGGAGCCGCATGGTCTAAGGCTGCAGAGAGGTTACTGTTGTATTGAGCTGCCGCTTCGTTGGGGCAGGTTAGGCTGGGGAGGGAGGAGGAGAGAGAGTGGAGGGGTGTGGCTAGTACATAGGGGTCAAGGTTGCGCAGATCTCTCTGCCAACGTCCAGTTTAGTATAGTGGGCAGTATAGCTAATATAGTCCCAGTATGGGCAAGTAGTGCCCCAGTATAGCTAGTATAGTGCCCAGTTTAGCTAATATAGTGCCCAGTATAGCTAGTAAAGTGCCCAGTATAGTTAGGTAGTGCCCCAGTATAGCTAGTATAGTGCCCAGTATAACTAGTATAGTGCCCAGTATAGCTAGTATAGTGGCCAGTATAGCTAGTATAGTGGCCAGTATAGCTAGTATAGTGCCCCAGTATAACTAGTATAGTGCCCCAGTATAACTAGTATAGTGCCCCAGTATAACTAGTATAGTGCCCCAGTATAACTAGTATAGTGCCCCAGTATAACTAGTATAGTGCCCCAGTATAACTAGTATAGTGCCCCAGTATAACTAGTATAGTGCCCCAGTATAACTAGTATAGTGCCCCAGTATAACTAGTATAGTGCCCTAGTATAACTAGTATAGTGCCCAGTATAACTAGTATAGTGCCCAGTATAACTAGTATAGTGCCCAGTATAGCTAGGTAGTGCCCCAGTATAGCTAGTATAGCGCCCCAGTATGGGTAGGTAGTGCCCTAGAATAGCCCCCCTCGCGCGGCTGCCGCTGCTGTTACCTTAGCCAGCGGCCACTTCCTCTATATTCCCCTCTCCTGCCCGTGTAACTGATTCACAGCAGCGCGCCCCGCGGCTGCTGTGATGAGGCAGGAAGCAGGAGAGAGAGAGTGGCTTCCTGTAGCGGCGATGTGTATCGCCGTTACTATAGGAACCGCTCTCTCCTGCTTCCTGCCTCATCACAGCAGCCGCGGGGCGCGCTGCTGTGAATCAGTTACACGGGCAGGAGAGGGGAATATAGAGGAAGCGGCCGCTGGCTAAGGTAACAGCAGCGGCAGGCGGGGGGGGGCAAGAGGACTGCTGGTCCGTGGGACATTTGCAGTTGGGCCGTGGACCGGTGGTTGGGGACCCCAGCTTTAAAAGGGCATTTTCAAGATGACAAGATATGAAACTATCACCTAGAAGAAAACTCAGGAAATAAAAAAAAAGTCAACTGCAAATGGGGCAAATGTCTTGTTGTATGGGAGAGAAGTTAGAACCTTTGAGCTTTTACCAAGTTTTTCACACCCTGTACCAGGGACCACTAGGGTTCTCCCAAAAGCAATGCAGGTCCATTGGGTTCTTACAGACCAGAAGTGAAGGACAATCTCCCTGGTAGCACTAACAGGTTATTGTAATAAATGAGAAGCCTGCCACTGTATTAAAGCTGCTTTGTTTCATAGGTGAAAAAACAGGAATCCAATGGCTCAGCACTGCACAGGGTATGAGTGCTACAGTATAAAACCACAGTTAAATAGTCATTCAAGGTCTTGGCACTGATCAAATATACATGCACCAAAGAATACCACAACATGTTGCCCAGTGGACTGCACCACAATTACATATTTAGCCATGTAATCTCAGCTTTGATGTTCTTGGTGCAGAGTACATGTCCTCGGGTGCATTGTGTCCAGAATTTGGGCAATAAAGTTGTGTGTGGACAGTTTGGCTCTTGGTGCTTTATACCTAATTTTTCATACCATTTTTTCCAATTAATAAAATAATTTGCACCACTGCCAATTTCTTATTCAAAAAGAAAATATATTTAGCATGTATGCACTGTCACAGACAACTACTTCCAAACGGGGGGTTTGGAAGTAGTTGCCTGTGACAGTGCATACATGCTAAATATATTTCCTTTTTGAATAAGAAATTGCACCCCCCCCCCCCCCCCCAAGTTGTACCGAGTACCGTATTTAGCACCAGGGGTGGTCATTCTATGGTCATGTGGTATAGTATTTGACACAGGGGTATAATCATTGATATGGAATTGAGGGGGGAAGGGAAGCATGCACTCGGACGGGTGATGGTGGTAATGTTTAGGGAAACTGACATCTCTTGCCATAAAATACAGCGTGCCGAGCTGTCAGAGCCTGAATTACCAAAGGAGATTTATAGAACTTATCCCCATAGCATTTTTAAGACTTCAGAGGTATAAACTGATTGGATAGTGTTTTAAGGGCTCTGCCTCTGACACAGGAGACTAGGGTTTAAATCGCGGCTCTTCCTGTTCAGAAAGCAAGCACCTATTCAGTGAGGAGACCTTGGGCAAGACTCATTTACCAGAGATGGTACACTAGCGCTAATTTATACTTACCTGGGGCTTCCTCCAGCCCCATAAGCACCATGGCTTCCCTCACCGTCCTCTTCAGCCCCTCCTTTTTGATGGTACAATTCCCAGTAATCTAGTTAGTCGCCGGCAGTCGAGGGCTTCTGCGCATGCACAGCTCGGCTACGCTCCCCTCCGCGCTCCAGTCCCCTGGATCATTCTGCACTGATGCCATACTCTGGAGCAGAACAATCCAAGGGACAGAAGTACGAACGGGGGGAGCGGGTGCTGCTGAGCCGCGCATGCGCAGAAGGCCGTGACTGCCCGGATTACCAGAATCAGAATTTATTTCGCCAAGTACAGCGGAGCTGTACTCGGAATTATTTGTGGTACACATGGCATAGGCATAGTATAGGGAGACAAGACGTACAACACAACACAAACAGTTGGAATTACAGTAATGGTGTGGGTCTGACCCACGTTAGTGACAGACCACGGTCATCAGTTAGTGTTCCTGCTGGCATTCAGGAACAGTTCAATACTAATAATAGTCATGATGGTGGCCCCCATAGTGCCCAGGGCAGTGAGAACCAGGGCGGGCTTCGGTGAGAACTGGCTGGAAGGCCCCGCTAGGGCATGTCAGAAGGCGGGCCTGACGGGGGGAGGTTGGAGTTCAGCAGCCGAACCGCTTGGGGGAAGAAGGTGTTCTTCCGTCTGGAGGTTTTGCATGGTATAGTCCTGTAGCGGCGGCCCAATGGGAGGAGATTGAAGTAGCATCTGCCTGGGTGAGAGGGGTCACGGGAGATCACAGTGGCCCTCTTCATCATCCTAGCGGAGTGGAGGAGATCAAGTGATGGTAGGGGTGACCCGATGATCCTCTCTGCATCAGTTATGACTCTCTGTAGTTTGTATTTTTCACTGGCCGTTGCACCCATGTACCATACAATGATTGAGGAGCAGAGGATGGATTCTATGGTGGCAGTATAGAAGCTGGCCAGCAGCTTCCTGGGCAAGCCGAATCTCTTTAGTTGGCGCAAGAAGAATAACCTCTGCTGAGATTTCTTCTGAATGTTGGTGGTGTTCTGCCCCCACTTCAGGTTGTTGGAAAGAGTCGTGCCAAGGAACCGCACGGATGTCACCTAGAGACTTCGGTACCCTCAATGAGGACAGGTGGGAGGGGGGGGAGGATTCTTCCTGAAGTCCACGACTAGTTCAACGGTTTTAGCACCGGAAGTCATAGCAGCGTAAAAGAGGATCTGAGGAGGGTGGCAAGGGAGGCCACGGTACTTATGGTGGAGGAAGCCCCAGGTAAGTATAAATTAGCGCTAGTAAACCATCTCAGGTTCACTTTAAAGTACAACTGTAGTGAGACGGATATTGAGGCTGCCATATTTATTTCCTTTTGAACAATAAAAGTTGCCTGGCAGCCCTGCTGAACTATTTGGCTGCAGTAGTGTCTGAATCACACCAGAAACAGACATGCAGATCATCGTGTCAGATCTGACAATAATGTCAGAAACACCTGATCTGCTGCATGCTTGTTCAGGGTCTAACGGTATTAGAGGCAGAGGATAAGCAGGACAGCCAGGTAACTGGTATTGTTTAAAAGGCAATAAATATGGCAGCCTCCATTTCCCTCTCACTTCAGTTGTCCTACTGCCTATAGAGCATACCCTAGAGGCTGCAGCTCTGGCGCTGAGTCCGCTCGGTGAAAAGCAAAATATACTATAAATGTTCTGGGTCTCAATTGATGGTTCATGATTGTTTTGACTAACAAGCAAGTATCATCTTCTGTACCCAGCAAATCTTGGGCGAGTAGAAATTGGCTGGGGTGAATAATTGGTGTAATTTCCCACCTGCAGCAGCAGCAGTAAGCCTCCTGCATCTCCTTCCCTCACGTCTCGCTGGGATACTACACAAAGCTTGACCAACTCCGGCATGACTATGACTGGCTGCTAGCAGACTGTTGGATTAAGTAATCACAAATGATCCGTTTGCCTAACAAAGACTAGTGTCTGCACGCAGCTATACTACTCATGCAAGTATGACCTGCCAAGTCCTGGTCAGAGGCCTCCCAGTGATCACAGCCCGCTGGCACGTCTATTGTATATTATAGATCATTCACCTCTCCCAGTCTGTGCAGAAAATGCTCAGAGGGACTGATGCAGAGACCACAATCTATTCCTAGAAATTACTCATTGAAATGAGAGTCATTTATAATCCATCTAGAGAGACTATTGACAAGAGTGAGACAAAATGTCTTAAAAACTTAAATGCAGGTCTTGGCTATGAACCAGGAGAGCCGTGCCAAACCTACCCGCAAACAAAGCCAGGCTCCAACCGCAATTCATCTCCATTATACAGAAATGAAGAATTATTACTAGACTCCAACATTTAACATTAAATATACCAGAATCTCAGCCGACTTCCTGGGTGGCTGGGCACCGCCTTAAAACACCATATTTACATGTCAGAACGGGGGGGGGGGGGGGGGGGGGATCTATGTGTTTCAAATGAAATAGGGATCGGAGGACTTTTTAAATGAACATGGTTTCAAAATCCTTTAACTTGGAGATTTCCTAATTTTTAATTGGGCTAATGGCGACTAAGGAACACATTTTCCCTTCCCTTTTGCAGGCCTGCTGTGTAAGGATGGCATATCTACACAGGCTATCCCCTCCATACAGTTCCTCATTAACCTCCCTGGCGGTAATCCCAAGTGTAGCTCGGGCTAGCCACCGGGAGCTCAATGGAGAGTATAGTGCGCAGTGGCGCTTTTACTCACCTCCCGGGGGATCCAGATGTCGGTAGCCGTTCAGCTTCCTCTCTTCAGAGGCTCTGAATCAATCTGGTGAGATTGCAGTCATCGCTCTCACTACAGAGTTACAGTGCCACCCGGAGGACGGAGGTAAAATTGCAGCGCTGGAGCCCAGGGTGGCGAGAGAGCAGGGGCTGCTGCAGACACTCTGGCGGCATGATTTTTTTCCTTATTTTAGGGTCTGAAACATTTTAAAAAGACCCTAAAATCCAGAAATAATCATAGTGCCAGGGAGGTTAATATCCGGATATCATCCATCTTGGTACCTTCGTTCCTCCCAAGATATCCTCTTGTTATCCAGTTTCGTTACCTATCCAGTCGGCTCTACTGTGTAGGCGGCTCGCACCTGTGCGGTAGAGGGGGACAAATCAGGCTCTGCTTTTTCTGCCGGGGCCCAAGTGGAGAGACTACTTCACCTGCGCGCATGCAGACAAGGAGATCTTTGTGGGGTTCTAGCACTTGATTCCTTCTGCTTAGCAGGTCGAGGGAAGCCTCTTTAGGATCCAGAGTATTCTCCCTCCTGAGGTAAGATCAACCCCACCCCCCCATGCTATTTTTTTGCCATTTAGGCCACTGCTGCTTTAAGGCCTCTCTGCAGGGCTGTACAACTCAGTACACAAGTGATCCCCCCCCCCCCCCCGTTTTCTGCCCACCAACAGAGCTTTCTGTTGATTAGCTCTGATTGCTCCCCTTATGTTGGTTTGTTTTTTCATAAATATTTATTTCCTTTTTGTAGGATGTATTAAGCAGCCAGAGAACAGTGATTGAAGCCAAAAAAGGGCAAGAATAGGAATACAAACACCTTGACAAGTAGTTATGGTCATATCTATGAGAAGTCATGGAGAAGCACGTGATCAGTTTGGTCAGATATGCAAGTCTCTGATTTGCTAGTCACGACCGTGTGCTAAAAGCAGGCTGTAATGACAGGCTGTCTACATGTGGGTTTGATGTGGCTCTAAAGTTTAAAGCTATAGACTTGCTATACACCAGCGGTTCTGGATGCAAGCCTGGCTTCAGGGGCATAAAGAGATAATTTGCATATTCAGAAGCAGTGCATTGTGGGTAAATAGATGTTCACTTAAAGAGAACCCGAGGTGGGGATCTTAGAGTTAAATCTATACACAGAGGCTGGGTCTGGCTATAGTGCCCAGCCTCTGTTGCTAGTTGAATATTCCCTACATCCCCCATGCGCTCTGCACGAGCTCATAAATTACAGCCACGCTGTCGGGCTCTGTTTACCTTTCTAGTGCCACTCACGCCGCCCCCCCCCCCCCCCCGCAGAGCGCCGGTCCCCGCCCGCGTCCCTTCTCTCTAATCAGCGGCGAGGGAAGGGACGTGGGCGGGGATCGGCGCTCTGCAGGAGGCGGGGGAGCGGCGTGAGTGGCACTAGAATGGTAAACCGAGCCCGCTGCGACAGGCTCAGTGTCGCTTGCGCGGCTGTAATTTATGGGCTCGTGCAGAGCGCATGGGGGATTTAGGAAGTATTCAACTAGCAACAGAGGCTGGGCACTATAGCCAGACCCAGCCTCTGTGTATAGATTTAACTCTAAGATCCCCACCTCTGGTTCTCTTTAAAGAGACTCTGTACTCTAAAATTCTTACAATAAAAAGCATACCATTCTATTCATTATGTTCTCCTGGGCCCCTCTGTGCTGTTTCTGACACTCCCTGTTGCAATCCTGGCTTGTAATTGCCAGTTTTAGGCAGTGTTTACAAACAAAAGACATAGCTGCTAACCAGCAGGTGATAGGCTATGGAGAGGGTGTGTATAGCTTCTGCCTATTAACAGCAGACTGCACATTCCGTCGTGAACTCGACACAGGAGAGATTAGATTATTTAACAGAGATAACACAGCCACTGTGCAATTAGGAAAGGCTGCAGTAACACAGACCACATTAGAACAGGCATAGGAACTTATAGGATAGAAGAAATAAGGCTGAAAATTTTGTTACAGAGTCTCCTTAAAGCTGAATTATCGCAAGTACCTTCTGTTTTAAGAAGGCAAATCTCACCAAGTATTGACAAGTGGAAATGTGTAACGGCTAGATGACTTAGCAGGAATATATACAAAAACTGCAAGTCTCATGGGGTATTACTAGCTTGTAGTGGTTATTACCTATCCAAACTAATTCAAGGAAAGACAGCCGAGGTGAACTGGCAAAAGGGCCAAGAATTAGTTTTCTCCCGCATCATAAAAGCATAGTGATAAATGTATTATTTTTCACTTTAGACATAGGTAGGGACATTAGAGCCCCACTAAGGTACTCTGCGGACCACTGTGTACCAATGTATGCCAGTGCTATAAACAGGTAATTACCTCCACATCCTGAACAGTCCTGGGTTGAGCGATACATAGCTTATTGAGGAGCTGGAGGATGAGTTCTTCTATGTAATATAAGGAGTCTTCTTTAGCCGACAGAGTTGGGTGCACTTGTTGCAGGACCTGCAATAGAATTAAGGCACGTTAAAATGGTTCATCACAGAACTGGTGCATTTATTAATTTGCTAATGTGATAAACTTCTTGATTTCTGTATAACAAGCCTGTTGGGGTAAAATACATTTATATCTGTATTGCCATCAACATCTGACACCACAGGTTCTCTTTCCAAAGGCTTCAGTGTTGGCGCTAGTCTAGTTTAGGGGACCCAGCAGGAAACCTCATAGGGAAATTCCACTAACGTGATTGGGTAGAAGGCACCCTCTCTTGAACCGCTAGGTTTCAGGAAGGTTGTAGTAAACTACACTCACACTGTTTGGCCAATCACAATGCTTCATGCTGTAAAGGGTGCTGTGATTGGAGAACTGTTCCCTATGAGATTGCCTGCTGGGTCCCCTAAACTGGACTAGCGCCTCAATGTTTGGGCCCTCAAAATGTACCCCACATTTGTTTTCCATTTATCATGTGCCATACGGAAACTTTTACTGCTTGACATAACTGCTTTCTATCCTCAAGCACAAGGGGGGAATCACAGAGTCCTTTCTAGTGAAGTACTTTTTAAAAGCGCAAAAGTAAACATGAAACACAAGTGTTGCAGTCAGGAAGTGCTCGTTGCCTGCTTTACATGAGCGTAAGGCTGCTTTGACAAAACAATGAAGCACACTATGCTAAAATCAAAGCAAAGCAACAGGGCAGGTTTTGTGCTTTGTGTTGCTTTGCTTTGCTTTCAACACTAAAGTAAAGGCCACCTCTGCCAAGAATCTCGTGTTTGTACGGTGGCCCCTGACCCACCTCAATGCATTGGAGGTCGGTCCACCTTGCCAATTGACTCAGTCAAATGCAGGCTGAGGGCACTGTTATACTTACCCCACCCATTTTGTGCTGTGTCGTCGTCTCTCCTCCCTCTCCACTGGAACAGAGCATGTTGCTAGGCTATAGGACAGCAACACATCTGTATATCCTTGGACTGTTGCGCCAAGTGATCGAGTCCTAATTCTTGCCAGGTGACCGTCCTTGTATGTGTACACAAGGCTTTATAATTTAACAATAGACACTGTGTGGTTTAAGAATATACCAACTTCAACTTTGGGTTATATTGTGCTTTAAAGTGAGTACTGTAGGGGGGTAGGGGAAAAAGAAAAAAAAAAAGTTGAACTTACCTGGGGCGTCTAATGGTCACCCGCAGACATCCTGTGCCCACGCAGTCACTCACCGATGCTCCGGTCCCTGCCTCTGGTTCACTTCTGGAATTTCCGACTTTAAAGGCCACGCCCTCACTCCCGCTGATGTTACCAGGAGTGTATTGCGCAGGCCCAGTATAGTCTGCACCTGCGCAGTAGACTCCTGGTGACGTCAGTAGGAGCGAGGACACGGTTGCGTAGGCACAGTGGTTTTCCGACTTTAAAGTCGGAAATTCCAGAAGTAAACCGGAGGCGGGGACAGGAGCATCAGTGAGTGGCTTCGCGGGCACAGAACGTCTGCAGGGGACCATTGTAAGTTCAACACTTTTTTCCCCCACCCCCCTACAGTAGTCCTTTAAGATGTGGGATCTATAAAGGCAAAACTACCAACCATCTAGGACAAGCATCCGTCAAAGATACATAAACTTACCACTTCTCCTACTCTAATGTCCCCAGGATTTCCTTAGCAGAACAAGTACAGCTTCTTGAGTGCAAGTCTCGTCACAGATGACACCTAATGTGACTACGTTCTACTCTAAATCAAGACATACAAAAATACTGTTTGGCCAACAAAAAAAATGTATGAATTTCAATTTCAAAGCAGTTCTGAGGACATCTGTTTGGTGCAAGAATCACCTGACTAAATACTCAGAGGAACTTTCTCAGGCAGGTTAACATCTGACTGAAACTGCACATTTTTTTTCAGACTGTTGTCTTACGTCTATGAACAGACTAACAAGTGTCAGACATAAAATGTGAGGCGTTTAACCTTTCATCTCCTAGTCACATGTCTGAAAGAGACTTAAAGGAAAAATTCCACAATGCTGATAGTTCTCTGGTAGCAGAGCTTCCTGGTCCAGAGCTGCTGCCTGGCGGTGACAAAAAAAAAAAAAAAAAAAAAAAACTCTCCGCCTTACCAAGCAAACACATTTGGTGCATTCCTTGCCTCTAGCCTGAGGCTTTGATAATGCATGTTAAAAGGGACACATCTATGAAGGGAGGACTTGATCAACAAGCAAAACCAGTATCAGGGTGCACGCTCGCCAGAACAAGGTGTGTCCGCCACGGAAAAATGTCAAGGCTCCTATCGTAACCAAGACACGTTCTTTAATATTCCAATACAATGCAGTCTGTGACATAATCAGCATTGCTTAGCAGTCTAATGGAACTAAATGTACAAACCCTTTGTATTTCTTTGTAAATCTCGCCAACAGACAGGGCTGTGCAAGCTGTATCCAAGAGGCCATTTTTTTGGCCAAAAGAAACTTTAGTTGGTCATCAACTCTATTTCCATTGACAATTGAAAAAAAAAAAAAAAAGTTCATATTTTCTATTTCTCCTTACAAAAAAACTCTAGGGGCTGAGAATTTTCTGCATTTCCCTGTATGCAAATTCGGACAAGACAACACAGCCTATTAAAATCAATAGGCTGCCGTTCAATTTGCATGCAGAGGGGAGGGGGGAGGGAATCTGCATTGCGCATTTGAATGTATTGCATAGCATAGCAGTGGCATGGCAAGACTACAGGGATTCAGATGCATCTAACATCACTGGCAAGACGCATACAGGCACACGAATAATGGGTTCTCAGCTGCTGCTGCTTAGTGGCCAAACTCTAATTTAAAAGGTGCCCACTAATAATACAATCTTTTTTTGTCCAATCTTACCACTTCTACGTAATATGAGGGATGTGAGGGAATGCATAAAATATCCATTCAAAGGCTATTCGACTCAGTTTACCCTTATACTACAAAGATTTGGTAAGATTGGACAGGGAAAAAAAAGTGTATTATAAGTGGGCACCATAATACACCTGGCCTAAACACATACACATACATACACATACACACACATACACATACACATACATACAGATATACAGTATCACATCACTGCAGAAGATGTCTGCTGATACTGTTGGTTATATCTTTACTATTAGCAGGTGCACTAGTGCGGAATGTTTGTCTGTTGTGTGTTCAGAAGTGATGAAAAACAACACCTGGAGCCATATGCAATTTCACTTTTTCACCCGCGTTTTCTCCTAGGTGATAGTTTCACAACTTGTAAATAAAATTCCATTTACACCCCCAACAAGCAAATAAATACTCGAAATAATTTTGATAGTACTTTTTCACCTACTTTTTGGTACTTTTTCCATTGCAAAGTGCTAAAAAGTTAATTTAAATTGAAGATGAAAAATTATCTCCCAGGAGAAAACTCAGGAGAAAAAGTTAATTGCATATGGGCCCTGGTCTCCTAGCCTAGGCTGTGACATCACTGGGCGGGCAGCTTTATAAACCAATACACAGCAATAGCTATTTAATAGGAGGTGCTTCTGATGCTGAAACCAGGAAAATTAATGCAAAAGTGGGTATTCTACTATTTGTCACTGGAGATCCTCTAAAGTGTGTATGTTTTCAAATGCCTTTACTGTAAACCAGCTCTTACCTAGTTGCCATGAGGCATTCAGGGACCAGCTGCAAAGCTCTGGGGTGCATACGTGCAAAATCGCCGCCGGGAGACTTGGGCACAGGATATAGCCGGTATATGGCTTATCCTGCTGCTGTACAAGTCCCGGCGGCGTTAATTACTATTCCCCCTGCAGGTCACCGTGGATGGTAAGGAATTATGTAATTCGGCTTCCAGCTATTGCTGGAGGCCGAGTTACAGTGTTTTAAAAGTAACTTCAGCTCCATCTTCTGACGGCACCGAAGTTACTCACTGAGCGCCGCTATAGCCGTAATTCCTATTACGACCTATGCTGGCAACGGCTGCGCCCAAATCTCCTGCGCTGTTACAGCGCTCAATCTGGGGCTCCACTGGTTCTAGAAGGTATGCAAGACAGCATGTTCTAGAAATTGTCAATTAGAATGCACAATCCAACAGCCTTCATCCTCCCCTTAACCTTCTGAGCGTTACGCCGCTCAGGAGGTTTTGCCAGTTTGAGTCCCCAAGTTAATTAATGCGATCAAATGGGTGTAAAACGTTTAGCTAGCACTAGGCTAGCTAGTACAAGTGTCCTCCACCCCCCCGATCATACATTACACAGCCTGGATCCAGCGATCAGCTCCGGACTTCACTATAGGGAGGATCGCACACAACGTCATGTGCAAAGCCGATCCTCCCCATAGAGAGACCGAAGCTGTGCAGGGAGGCTGCGCGAATGCTGGATCCAGGCTGGGTAATGTATTACCGGGGGGGGGGGGGGGGTTGGATCAGCAGCAATCGGGGGGAGCTGGACACTTGTACTAGCTAGCCTAGTGCTAGCTAAACGTTTTACACCCATTTGATCGCATTAACAATGCATGGGGTACTCCTTGGGCCAGCAAGCGGTATGCCCAACACAGGAATAGGAGCGAGTGATTGCAGTAATTATCATGGGAGTCTATGGGGATCTGAATGATCGCAAGCTCAGTGATCCAACATAACGGTCAAGATCATTCAGTGTTCTCCCCAGAAATTTTTTCCAGCCGGGTGGCATGAAAAAGTAGCCGAGTGGGGTAGTATGAGAGAATGCAGGGCCGATGCTTCTGTGCGCAACTCTGCTTATAGCATAGGAGGAGGTGAGCCGATGACAGCCGGGTGCTCACCAAAACTAGCCGGGTGGAGCATCTGGCTAAAAGAGCCTGGGGAGAACACTGTCATTGCGCGTCATTAAACATTGCGTTATAGCAAAAACGTACCCACAGTCACTAAATTGGGAAACCGATTGATCATTCATGGAAAATGTCACTTGTTTCAGGAAACAAATGCCACAAAAATGGTGTCGTAAGTACGGACCTTTATAGATCTTCTACAAGGAAGGAATGGGGACTCATATAGACAGCCCATTCCCAGTTGACAGTCTGCACTGCCCACCGCCTTTCCTCAAGCGGTTCTAGCACTCTGCGATTCCTAGAGACTAGAATAGTTTGTAATATGAGCCTCTCTGTACGGCCAGAGCGCATCTTCTCAACACTACGGGTTATTAATGGATTCCTGCTTGTCTCTGTGAAAGTGACAGCTTGCAGAAATGCCATTACGTATCCAGTCCAGCGGCGTACAGCCTGCAGGACTTCTACTGGATTATTACAGCTCTGCAGCTGGAGTATAAGACTGCCCATCAAGCTCTTGCTGAGCAACAACTTCTAGAAGTGTGTAAGGGGATAAAAAGGACTATGAAACCCTCTTACTAAAATGCCATGGAAAACAGAAATTAGCCTTCTTAAAACAGAAGGCATTTGCGATTATTCAGATTGGAGTGAGCACATGTTTCCCACAATGCATCACTGCTGAATATACAAACAACCCTTGTTGTCCCTGAAAGCTAGCCACACCTCCAGAACCGCTGGAATGCAATGATGTGTTAGCTTGTTAATTGTACAGAGCCACAATTCTCCAACATGCATACAGACTGTTTCGGATTGGTTGATCCTCATCAGTGCATGGCATGGATTAATGTGGCTCTATGGGGTAGGACTTGTAACACCGAGAGGTACAGATTGCTCAGCAAGCTCATGGTGAACCAGAACGCCTAGGAGTATGTAAGGAGCTAAAACGGACCAGAAAGTCTTCTTAAAAAAGGCTATGCAAAACGGAAATTTGCCTTCTTAAAACAGAAGGTATTTGTAATTATAGCTGGGGTAAACCCCTGCTTCAGGTCAAGATGGGGAAAGTTCACACAGACGATTGCAAGTGATTTCCTGCCAGCTGTGGTGCTTGTCGTTAAAGCGCTGCCCATTCAAGAGCCTGTACTGTAGTTTGCTGCCGTCTGCGCTGTGTTGTGATCCTGATCCTGTTGCTTACCGTTGCATGTTTGTATTCCCCTGCGGAGGAGAAAAAACCCCAGTAGTCGCTGAAAAAATGTCAAATGCTTTTCTGCATGCCGGCAGAAAAGCATTTGACTGACACGCTTGCATACAGATTCACCCTGAAGTTATTGGGAGTCTATTAAAAAAAAGAAACCAGATACTTACCTAAGGAGAGGGAAGGATCTGGGTCCTATAGAGCCTTCCCCGGTGCCCTCGTTGCTGCAGCAGCTCAAACAGAGTCCTCCCGAAGACAGGCGGCTCAGTACTGCGCACGTAGGAGTGCACAAGAGAGGGCGCTCGTGCGTGCGCAATATGGAGCAGCCTGTCTTCGGGAGCACTCAGGCTCCCGAAGACTTCCGAAGTTTTGGAGAGAACAGTATTTGACCAAATTGGTTGAATGCTGCGAGGGGGAGCCAGCGCTGTAACTGGGCCAGAGAGAGGAGCAAGAAGACTCTATAGGACCCAGAGCTTTCCTTCTCACTCATTTCCAATGACTTTAAAAGTCACCTGTATGCATATTCAGCAGTGATGCACGGGGAAGCAAATCAGAGCTCACTCCAACCTGAATCATTGTAAATGCCTTCTGTTTCAAGAAGGCAAACTGTTTCTCATATCATCTTAGTAAGAGGGCTTTTTGGTCTCTTTTAGCCCATTGCACACTCCTAGAAGTTCTGGTTCCCCTTGAGCTTGCTGGGGACTCTGTATGCAAGCTAGGTGTCACATGATTTGCGAGTATCAACACACCTTTTCAAAGAGATCCCAGAGGCTTCAACACCACTACAGTGGAACTGTAGTGAAAATAATGAATAAAATTGCTTACTTTTTACAATATTCATTTATAGATTATTTAGTCAGTGTGTGCCCACTGTAAAATCTTCCCTCTCCCTGATTTACATTCTGAAATGTATCCCAGGTGGCGACATCTTTAGTTCTGCCAGGTGATCTGTATGAAATGTTTGTTTCTGAGAGTTCTATGCACAGAGGGAGAAACTGCTTGCTTGGCAGTTGGAAATAGCACCCACAATACAATTAGGTTCACAGGCAGCAAACTCTGCGCGTGATTGGATAGTGTACTGATTAAGGGCTGGGTTCAAATCTCGGCTCTGTTTCGTAAGCCAGCACCTATTCAGGAGACCTTTGGCAAGACTCCCTTACACTGCTACTGCCTATAGAGCCCCATCCTAGTGGCTGCAGTTCTGAAACTTTGTGTCTCCCAGGAGAAAAGCGCAAAATACATTTTGTCTTGTCAAACTGTCAGGACCATGGTCATGACATCACACTGTGGGAGGGGTTTTATCAAAATATCAGCCACACAGATATCCCTGATGACCTATTCGAGAAAAAGCTAAAGATTTCTTGTGGGAGAGTGGACATCAGTTACTGATTGGGATGAAGTTAAATCCTGGTTAAAAGGTCCTGACATGACACACACAAAAAACTAAATTTTTACATACCTGGGGCTTCTGCCAGCCCCCTCCGTCCTGAACGCCCCCTCTGCACCGTCCTCCGCCTCCTGGATCTTCTGTAAATGCTCCCGGTATCTTCAGCAGACAGGAGTTACTGCGTATGCACGGGCTTGCCACGCACGAATGCCCTGCTCCAGTCACCAGGAGCTCTCTGCACCTGTGCAGTACTATAGAGCAAGTGCAGAACTCTCCTGGCAGCGGGATTGAGGGGGAGCGTGCGCAGCTTACAGAAGATCCAGGAGGCAGAGGACGGAGCAATCAGGCCAGAGAGGGCTGGAGGAAGCCCCAGGTATGTATGAATTTTTTTTGTGTGTGTATCATCTCAGGTACACTTTAAGCAAGATGCATCACACCATGAAGACCAAGAGTGCATAGTTATGCATGCTGAAGTTTTCAGTTTTTTTCCCTATTTGTTGTTTGCTTCACAATAAAAGGGCCCTTTCACATGGGCAGGTGACAAGCGGTGGGGTCACCGCCTTTCAGCTGCTCTCATGTCCCCGCCCCCCCCCCCCTTCCCAAAAAGGTGAGATCTGAGTGCAGCCACGGTCAGACTAAACGGGTCACATTCCTCCGCCGCCCAGTAATGCCACCGCATGTCAACGCTTGAATTGCGTGGTGTTACAGCCAGTGCAATTCGGCTGCATTTAAATTACACCCAAATTACATAGTTACATAGTTATTTTGGTTGAAAAAAGACATACGTCCATCGAGTTCAACCAGTATAAAGTACACTGGCACTGCAAAGTACACATTGCACTGGTGGACGGCAGACAGAAGGCTAAACTGCTTGGGAAACACACAGTTCAGCCATCCGTCTGAAAGGGGCCTGATACATCTTCAAAGTTGTAGGCATGTTCTGTCAATGAAAGGGTACAAACTCTCAAACAATCCATTTTATTTCCAGATTGTGAGGCAACAAAACATGAAAAATGCCAGGGTGTGAATACTTTTGCATGGCACTGAAAATAAATCACTTAAAGCGGACCCAAACCAAACTTTTTTAATTCAAAATATTTAGTTGCACCACTCTGACACATACGAAGATAAATTAACACTTCTTCAAGCCTATGAGCATTTCAGTGCATGCTTTTCAACCTTATCTTTTCATAACTAGGGTTTATACAGGAGGCAGCCATTAGCAATTCCTCCTTTGCCGGACACCACCTACTCCACCAGTTTGCCGGATTCTGTCCCGGCAATATGAAAGGAAGGGAGGGGTTCCTCCAATAAATGTAAAGAAGTATATATATGTCATCATGCAGCTGGAAAAAGGCTGCTATTTATTATTATAATTTAGAAAATAGATTTTATTTCTGAAATTTTGTATTTTTAATTTGGGTCCACTTTAAGGAGCCAAAGCACGCACAAAGAATTTGTCCAGGTGCAGCAACTGGGTGTCGATATCTCGGGTAACAGTTTGGGGCTAGTTGCTGTAGAAATCTGTTCTGCTGCTATGGAGTGGAGAGGAAGGACGATGGCCTAGCGCACGACAGAGCGGATTCCAGCAGGAAGGGTAATCAGAACAATGCATTCCGCCAGATCTCTCAGTGACCTATTGGGGAGGACTAAAGGTGCATACACACATCAGACTATAGTCTTTGGAAAATGAAAGATCACAGGCCAATCTTACCACCCTGCCATACCTACAGTCTATTCTATGGAGCTGAACTCCCCATCAGAAAAAATCTTTGCAAGATGCTGCACACAAACAAAAAGACACAAAAGATCAGTATCTGCAAAAGATCCGTTCCTGCAAATTGCATTCATAGGTGGCTTTTCCTCCTTCCCCTTTATATAGTATATATAATTCATATAGTATATATTATTATATGCAACTTTTTCATATATTGTATTTACATACATGTAGTGGTAACTTTTTTACATTTTCTTAAACTTTATACTATTGTTATTAAGTATGCTCGTAACATGTTTTTTGTACATATGGATGTATTGCACCTTTAAGATCTCGGCTTTTTGGTGGGTGGGTGGGGACTCTTTTTCCCCCCACCTGCATATAAGCCCTGTTCTAGACAGATTTACTTTAGCTATGATTAAGGGCAGATTGTAGGCCCGATACGCGTTAGCTTATTCTGTCTCTCTTTTATTGCACTGTTTGTGGATTTTTTCAAATAAAATTTGTCAGCTTTTTTCATCTACCTGGTCTGGCCTGCGGATCCTTCTTTGCTTGTACTCTTGGATTGGCCTGGCTTCCCAGATCCTGCACCAACTGGTTGGAGGTGAGGGGGGTAGAGCGTATATGAACTCTCCAATTTTGCATAGTCTATGAGATCTGCAGATCATCATACACACCTTGTTTAACTGACATTCATCTGCAGATCAGATCCACCAGGATGGATTTTCAGATCTGCAGATGATTGTCTGATCTGCAGATGAATGTCAGTTAAACAAGGTGTGTATGAGGATCTGCAGATCTCATAGACTATGAATGCATTTTGCAGGAACGGATCTTTTGCAGTAACAGATCTTTTGCAGATACTGATCTGTTACATGTGTACAGCATCTGTGTGTGCAGCATCTTGCAAAGATTTTTTCTGATGGGGAGTTCAGCTCCATAGAAAAGACTGTGTAGAGTATGGCTCTCATACTACATGGAAGGGGGTAAGATTGGTCTGTGATCCTTCATTTTCCAAAGACTATAGTCTGATGTGTGTATGCACCTTAAGAATCCTCTAGCATGCGTACGAAGCTTTATTGTAGGCGAGCCAAGGATTTTTAATTGGGGATGTGAAAGTGATCAGTTGGAGCTGATCTGTCCACCAAACTGTCATGGTTCCCTGGAAGCGCATTTGAATCTTTTGGTGTGTCTACAAATGGCAACCGACTGCAGACAAATGGTTTGAGATTATTGATTTCATTTAAATTTTTAGCAATAGTGAAACTACACCTACTGAAGGTTATTCTATGTAGAATGTCTGCATCTTAAAAAGAAACACACAACCCCCCCCCCCCCCCCCCCCACCCACAAAAAAATAATACTCATGTACTCTGTTTTCACAATTTATACACCTAGTGTCATGTCGTTATGGTATATAAATCTGGATCCACAAGGACAGGTAACATCCATATGTCTAAAATAAACAAATCAAAATAGAGCACCTGATTGCAGTCCCACCCCTCCCTATACGGTTTTGAAAGCCCACCACAACAGCCTCTGAAGGCTCATACACATATAAAAAGGATATTTAACAGAGTACTGAACCTTGTCCGAATCAGTAGCTGATACCCCCTTTTCCCACAAGAAATCTTTACCTTTTCTCAAATAGATTGGTGGGGGGGTTAGGTCTGTGTGGCTGATATTGTGGTGAAACGCCTCCCATAGTGTGATGTCATGGCTGGGGTCCTGACAGTTTGCATTGTGGGAAATAACAGCAGTTTCCAGCTGCCAAGTAAGCAGCTTACTCCCTTTGTGCATAGAACTCTCAGAAACGAACACTCCGCAGAGATCACCTGACAGAGCTATAGATGTCGCCACCTCTGATAAATGTCAGAATGTATATCAGGGAGAGGAAAGATTTTACAATGGGCAAACACTGACTAAATAATCTATGTCACACGGCTGTCCCCAGTACAGTGCTGCCGTAGATTGCAGTCTCACAGCGTCCTAGTGGCGATTGCCACTGGGAGAATGTTGACGAAGTGGAGCTCTATCATTCAAGCGCAATCTCCTGTAAAACTCCGCCCCAGGACTTAACGCCAATTGGCGTTAGGCGGGATTTCCTGATCGAAGCGGGCGGAGGGATGCTACTGAGCAGCGGCTATCAGGAAGCGAGCCCGGGGCTCGCTACATGATATAAGAAAAAAAAAAAAACTACTGCGCTGTCTCCTGGCGGAATTTTTTATACCGCCAGGGGGGTTAAACAGAAAAACTCCAGAGTTGTCTGAAAGCAAATCATTGATCCACGTTTCGCCATGTATATCACAGGACTCAGCTTACAGACAAATTCAACTTACAATCTCCTGACACGGAAGCGGTTTGTAAGTAGGGGACCGCATGGTTCAGATGGATCATTTTCTGGTTATAATCTGTACAAATTACCTTTATACTGAGCATCTGATGATGAATCCACCCCAGGGACACAAAAAGCAGCCCAATTCAAGGAGAGATATTTCACACTTCTGGCCCAGCACAATTTGTCAAGTATTCAGAAGTTACGGATTCTTGGAAGGGAAGGACGGAGCATGAAGAGAACATTCCAAATCTCACCAGAGAGCAGGGGAACAAGACATCCAACACAAAGATGAACTCTCCAACAAGGTTAAAGCCAGCGACTACACACAAGACTGGTATTAATGTGTGGCCGGGGGAGAGATGTTCCAACATAACTCCGAATAGAGGTAAGAACGCTGTCCTTGTTCTGATCTCCACTAGGTAGTCATTGTACAGAATGCTGCATTCAAAAGGAGGCAAACTTAACTATAAATTAGGCATACCTTCCAGGTACATAGAGTGAATATGTAATGAATGCATAATAGGGAAAAAAAGTAATCTATAGCACATTTTTCCTCTAAAACAAAATGTACATCTTGTACATTTACAGGGTTTTTGTTTTTTTTTCAATCGTGGTCATTTACCATTACAATTAAAACTGGTGTAATACAAATATGTCCTACCAACTTTTTTAATTTTGTATTAATATTTACAAAAGAAGGAATTCCCAATTAACATTTAACCAAGCCCTAAAACTTTAGCTAGATATAGCTAGAGATCAGTTACAGGGCTATATAACAATTCTGAAAGAAACATCCACACCCTTTAAAAGGGATCCTGAGCAGTAGATAAAAATGCACATGCGCAGGACTGTCACGCCGGCCGCCGTGATGACGTATACCGGGCAGTGTGATACCGCGGAGCGTCACCGTTCAGGAAGTGTTGACCCGATACTCTGCCTGGGTGTTGCGGGTAATGAAGTCACCAGCGGGACCGGGAGAAGAACCAGGAGGAGGCCGGGGGACCTGGCGGCCTACGGTAGGCTGGAGGAAGCCCCAGGTAAGTACCGATTTCATTTTTATCTAATGTTCGGAGTCCCTTTAAAACACAACTACTGTGTAGTCTTAGTCACAAAAATTGAACAGTAGAAATTTAATGGGACCTGACTAAAATCCAATAGTCCCACCATGGGCAAACCCCAAGATCACACTCCTAGCTGCGAGAGGTTCATTTGTCACGGAGTAAATTGCACTGTAAATGACTTTTTCCCAAAATAGCCATTATGTGCAGCAAGTAGTATTAATCAGACAGCTCTGATCGTCAGACTGACAGGTTTTAAGTCAAGTACACAAGTCAGGGCTTGTTCACACTACAAGCACTTTTCTAAGCTCTTGCTAATGTTATCCTATGTGAGTGTTCTCACTGGAGCGATGTGATTTTGGATAAATCCCCCATAGCATTGCAGTGTTCTCCCCAGGCTTTTTTAGCTGGGTGCTCCACCTGGCTAGTTTTGGTGAGCACCCAGCTGCCATCGGCTCACCTCCTCCTATACTATAAGCAGAGTTGCGCAAAGAAGTACCAGCCATGCATTCTCTGATATTGCCCCACCCGGCTACTTTTTCATGCCACCCAGCTACTATTTCATGCCAACCGGCTGGGAAAAAAAATCCTGGGGAGAACACTGCATTTTTTTCATATCACTAGCGCTTAAAAAGCTCTTGCAGTGTGAATCAGCCCTGAAGGTAGGAACCCACTAGGGCGTTTTTGGCAGCATTTTGGGATCACCGACAATCGCCGATGATTCCCAAAAACGCTTTGCCAATGTAAGTGGGTGGGTGGGTGGGGGGCACTAGTGTGATTGCAATTGGGGTAATCGCAAGAAGACCTGCAGCATTTTGAGCACGTTTGCCCTCAATGCAAAGTATATAAGCTCTGCATAAATCGCTTAGCGATAATGCAGTGCTTTGGGGGGGTGCGAGTGATTAGCTTTTAATAAAACTTTATTATACTTATAGGGTCTCTGCATTTCCTTCTTCCGTCCATAGCCCCGTCCCCTAAAGAAGAGATCACAGGCGCTCCTGATTGGTCATAGAGATGCACCTATGACCTCTTCCTTTTGGGGGTGCGGCTACGGATGAAAGAAGGACACCTGGTAAGTATAATAAAGTTTTATTAAAAAAAAACAAAAAGCAAATCGCAAATAGGAAGAGCTGTACAGGTTACTGCTGGATGTATCTACACTTTGCATTGTTTTCCTTCTCGCCCCGCCTCCTGGAAGCCAGTCTTTTGCAGGACATGCTGTCATCCCGTGTCCGAGAGAATTCGCAGCAGGGAGACTTGGGCGCAGGATACAGCCGGTATGGCTTATCCTGCTGCTGCACAAGTTCCCGGCGTCGTTAAATGCTATTCCCCCTTCAGGTTCACATGGATGGTGGGGAATTATGTAATTTGGCTTCCAGCTATTGCTGGAGACCGAATTACAGTGTTTTAACCTCCCTCCTGGTATGCCGCGCAGGAGGAGATCTCAGCCCCTGGTGGGGCGATTTTCACCATTTAAAGTGCTGTACGCGCAGCTAGCACTTTGCTAGCCGCGCGTACAGATCGCCCGCACGCAGCGGCGGAAGAGGCCCCCCCCGCCAGAGCCCTGCGCTGCCCGGACCAATGAGTTCCGGGCAGCGCTATGGGCTGGATCGGATGCGTCTGACGTCAGGACGTCGGCTGACGTCCATGACCTCATTCTGATCGTCGCCATGGCGACAGGAGAAGCCAAACAGGGGAGCGCGTTATATACGCGTTCCCGTTTTCTATTGTTGCCGGCGACGATCGAACTAGAGGGACAGATTCGCCCTCTAGTGGAGTTTCATGTAGCTACCACTCTGGTAGCTTTACATGAAACATAAAAAAAAAATTGGATTTCTGCAATTTTTGCAGAAAAAGTAAACCGCCAGGGAGGTTAAAAGTAACTTCAGCTCCAGCTTCTGACAGTGCCGAAGTTACTGACTGTGCACCGCTATAGCCTTAATTCCTATTATAGTCTATGGTGGCGCCAGCTGCCCCCAAGTCTCCTGCACTGCATTTGCAGTGTTTGTCTCATCCCTCCTTTCCCCTCCATAGCAGCAGAACTCATCTGTTCAGCACTTGGCCCAAAACTGCCATCCAGGGGATCAAAGCTCTATTCATGTGGGCAACAGTAAATGTGCAGCTGCACCAGACTTTAGACCAGTGATGGCTAACCTTGGCACTCCAGCTGTGACAAAACTACAAATCCCATCATGCCTCTGCCTCGGATGCCTCCCCGAGTTATGCTTAGAGCTGTCAGAGTATTGCAATGCCTCATGGGACTTGTAGTTTCACCACAGCTAGAGTGCCAAGGTTATCCATCACGGATATAGACTAACCCAGTGATCTGCAAACTTGGCTCTCCAGCTGTTAAGGAACTACAAGTCCCACAATACATTGCGGGAGTCTGAAAGCAAAAGCCATGATTTATAAAGGCAAATGCATTGTGGGACTTGTAGTTCCTTAACAGCTGGAGAGCCAAGTTTTCAGATCACTGGACTTGCTCATATCTCCATGGCAGATGCTTAGAATTTCCTTTTTTTAAAAGCACTCCCTGAAAAGCAGGTCTTTTTCAGGGAGTGCTTAAATAAGAAAAGGATAAAATAAACTTCTAGAATCCCCCATGGGGGGGATGGGAGTACTAGACCAAAACCTTCTGGTAAGTTGTTCAGAGCCATCAGACTTATAATATCTAATGTAAGTGACTGCTAAATAGGGAAAATATCATTTATAGTACATTTTACTCTAATATAAAATGTACATCTTGTAAAAAAAGTGTACACATTTATGTTAGTAAGCGCTACACCCTGCCCCTAATCACACAACCCCCACCCATCTTACTTCTCCCCGGGCCCCCATCACACAACTCCCTGCTCCCATCACAAACTCCGCGCCCGGCAGCCCACTACTCCCAGCCCACCACCGCACAACTCACTGCCCGCATCGCACTATTCCCTGACCCACGCCTCACTACTCCCTGCACCGCATTGCACTACTCCCTACCCACCGCCGCACAACTCACTGCCCGAATCACACTATTCCCTGACCCGCGTCTCACTACTCCCTACCCTGCATTGCACTACTCCCCACCCACCACCGCACAACTCACTGCCCACATCGCACTATTCCCTGACCCACGCCTCACTACTCCCTACCCCGCATTGCACTACTCCCCACCCACCACCACACAACTCACTGCCCGCATCGCACTATTCCCTGACCCGCGTCTCACTACTCCCTACCCCGCATTGCACTACTCCCCACCCACCACCACACAACTCACTGCCCACATCGCACTATTCCCTGACCCACGTCTCACTACTCCCTACCCCGCATTGCACTACTCCCCACCCACCACCACACAACTCACTGCCCACATCGCACTATTCCCTGACCCACGCCTCACTACTCCCTGCACCGCATTGCACTACTCCCTACCCACCACCACACAACTCATTGCCCACATCGCACTATTCCCTGACCCGCGTCTCACTACTCCCTACCCCGCATTGCACTACTCCCCACCCACCACCACACAACTCACTTCCCGCATCGCACTATTCCCTGACCCGCGCCTCACTACTCCCTACCCCGCATTGCACTACTCCCCACCCACCACCACACAACTCACTGCCCGCATCGCACTATTCCCTCACCCGCACCTCACTACTCCCTACCCTGCATTGCACTACTCCCCACCCACCACCACACAACTCACTGCCCGAATCACACTATTCCCTGACCTGCGCCTCACTACTCCCTGCACCGCATTGCACTACTCCCTACCCACCACCGCACAACTCACTGCCCGCATCGCACTATTCCCTGACCCGCCCCTCACTACTCCCTGCACCGCATTGCACTACTCCCCACCCACCACCACACAACTCATTGCCCACATCGCACTATTCCCTGACCCGCGTCTCACTACTCCCTACCCCGCATTGCACTACTCCCCACCCACCACCACACAACTCACTTCCCGCATCGCACTATTCCCTGACCCGCGCCTCACTACTCCCTACCCCGCATTGCACTACTCCCCACCCACCACCACACAACTCACTGCCCGCATCGCACTATTCCCTGACCCACGTCTCACTACTCCCTACCCCGCATTGCACTACTCCCCACCCACCAACACACAACTCACTTCCCGCATCGCACTATTCCCTGACCCGCACCTCACTACTCCCTACCCCGCATTGCACTACTCCCCACCCACCACACAACTCACTGCCCGCATCGCACTATTCCCTCACCCACGTCTCACTACTCCCTACCCCGCATTGCACTACTCCCCACCCACCACCACACAACTCACTGCCCGCATCGCATTATTCCCTGACCCGCGCCTCACTACTCCCTGCGCCGCATTGCACTACTCCCCACCCACCACCACACAACTCACTGCCCGAATCACACTATTCCCTGACTCGCGCCTCACTACTTCCTACCCCGCATTGCACTACTCCCCACCCACCACCACACAACTCACTGCCCTCATCGCCCTATTCCCTGACCTGTACCTCACTACTCCCTACTCCGCATTGCACTACTCCCCACCCACTACCGCACAACTCACTTCCCGCATCGCACCATTCCCTGACCTGTGCCTCACTACTCCCTGCGCCGCACTGCACTACTCCCTACCCCGCATTGCACTACTCTCCACCCGCCCCCGCACAACTCACTGCCCGCATCGCACTATTCCCTGACCCACGCATCACTACTTCCTACCCCCATCGCACTACTCCCCACCCCTAATCCCACTACTCCCCGACCCTGACCTCACTACTACGTACCACAGATCGCAGTACTCCCTACCCCGCATAAGTATGCGCTTTTTTTTTAGGCCACACGTCGCAAAAAAGAAAAAAGGGATAATTTTATTTCAGTTACTTCTGATTGTTTTTACATAGTTATGGACATTTTAAAATCAATTGCATA
Source organism: Hyperolius riggenbachi (assembly GCF_040937935.1). Lineage (NCBI taxonomy): Eukaryota > Metazoa > Chordata > Amphibia > Anura > Hyperoliidae > Hyperolius > Hyperolius riggenbachi. Next base: position 237,696,162 of record NC_090654.1, on the reverse strand, counting down.
AAATGATTGCATTAAAACCAGATTGTGCGTGACAAGCACAGTTTTTTGTACAATACATGGTTACCTGTTAATCAAAATCAAGACGTGGAAATAACCTTGCCAAAATTTCCCCGCTGAACGCTACTGACCCATAAATATGGCTGCCACCCCCGTTGTGCCAGCTGCCAGAAAAAAAAGCTGGCAAGATTCCTGAATGTCTGAGCTGCAGATCGATAGGAAAGGTTTAAAATAGAACAAAGTCAGAATGTATGACAGCGATCAGATCATTTCTCAGCTCTGAGGGGGATGTTGCAAAGCCTGAATCCTCAGGATGCTACAGTATGTAAACCAAAAGGTGAGCCAAACAGCCGGTACATGTACAGGTGTGGCCTCCCAGTCATGGACTCTATGTTGAAAAACAGTTTTTTTATGTTTACTATTTTTTTGCACAAAGCTGCAAGGTGCCTCCTGTGACTCCACAGTACAGGAAGCGGGACAAATCTGCTCTGGCATCTACCAGACAAACTCCTGTCTCGATAATTCACATGGAATTTATGACACCTAAGTGAAATGCTGTCATATCCCACAAATGTGTCAGGATGTCTGCATAGAGTAATATATCACATCCTCCGTGCCTAAAGGGGATTTCCACCTTTAGCCAGGTTCATACTCATAGGTGCGGAAAACGTGTATTTTCACACTCCAGTTTTTGGAAACCACGTGTGTTCCGCTACGTTACAACCTGCATGTTTTGCCGCAGTAGCTAATGACATTAAGCCATGTTACTGAAGGTGGAGATGGTCAGACCAACTACAAGTGATGAGGAAACGTGGTCAATGAGATGCAAGGAATTCCGGCTTGCATGCAGCTTGGAATCGGGCCCAATGAATTGAAGTTCATTTGACTGGCCCAGTTCCCAGCAGCATACAAGTTCCTTATACAGATAGGTCCATAAATATTTGGACAGAGACACCTTTTTTCTAATTTTGGTTCTGTACATTACCACCTGATCTTAACCCAACTAAGCATGAATTTCATTTGTTGAAAAGTGAACTTCACACAGAAAGGCCACAAAAACAGCAACTGAAAGCCACTGCAATAAAGGCCTGGCAGAGCATTAAAAAAGGAGGAGACCCAGCATCTGGTGAGGTCATTGAGTTCACGACTTCTGGCCGTCATTGCCAGCAAAGGGCGCTCAACCAAGTATTAATCCTAACATTTGTATAGCGCTTGTCACCTGTCTGACTCAAAGGGTTCCCGAGCGCAATTTATTCCAATTGTGAAAATGTCAGTTAAAAATACACGGCTATCGCACAAAAAAAACTCTGCGGCAAACCACAAGCACGAATCACAAGCGTTTTGCAATCGTAAGTGTGAATGGGCCCTAAGGCCCCATTCACACTAGAGCGTTTTGCCACGATTTCGGCAAAACGCTCAAACTCTAGCTGCAAATCGCCCAAAAACGTGAAACGCAAATGCGTCGCCTGCACCATTTTTAGGCGATTTCCCGGCGATCGCGTTTCAGCACTATAGAAGCGCTAACCACGATTGCGGCAAAATCGCCGCAGTGTTTAGTAATTTTTCCGTGTGAAATCGCGGAAAAATCACTGCTGCAAAACGCCGGAAAAAATCTCCGGCGTTTTGCGTTTCTAAGTGTGAATGGGGCCTTAGGGTGCATTCAGGGTACCACCCTGCAGTGCTAGGAAGTCTTGCCCAAGGACTTCTTACTGAACAGGTACTGACCCTAACCAGGATTTGAACCCTGGTCTCTCATTTCAAAGGCAGATTTAGAAATTAACTATTATATTTCCAGTTATTAAATTTGTCCAATTACTTTCGAGCCCCTGAAACGAAGGGAATGGGTTTAAAGAATGCTTTAGTTGCCTCGTATTTTGCGCAATCGTTTTGTTCACCTCACTGAATTAAAGCTGAAAGTCTGCACTTCAACTGCATCGGAGTGGTTTCATTTAAAGTGGGCCTGAACTCAGAACTCCTCTCTGCTCTAAAAAGATACAACACAGCATAATAACCTTTAAACAAAAAAACATTTCTTTGTTACAGCTGATACAAATCCTAAAAAAAAAAATCTGCACTGTCTCTACTTCCTGATTCATGGAAGCAGACATATTGTTAACATCCTGTGCTTTCAAATGAGCTTAACTGCCATCTCTGCCAAGGCAGTCATGTGACACAGGGTGTACATACAGGGTGCATCTCTCTAGGTTTTCCTTCTATCCTGTGCAAGAGTTCAAGTCCACTTTAACATTTACTATGGTAATGTACATACAGTGGTTTGTAAAAGTATCCCCCCCCCCCTTTTGAAGTTTTCCACATTTTGTCATATTACTGCTACAAACATGAATCAATTTTATTGGAATTGCACATGAAAGACCAATACAAAGTGGTGTACGACTGTATAACAAAATAAGACTAACCGTTTCTGCCTGCAAGCTGGAATTACTTGCATGTCATAGATCATCACTAGTGCTGAGAAGGCAACGATGATGGTCAAACAGGCATTTTTCCTTTTTTATTTTGCAGAAGTTATGTTTTTAACACATTTATACGTAACTAATACAATACTCTATTGAATGTATGTGAAATGGTGCCTGCAGTGGGGATGTAACACTTACTTTAATAACCCACTGTGCACACTTATTATTATGACCATTATTGTTAGCAGCTGTAGCAGAAAGCTTAATGCACATTACGGCCGTCGCTTTGCAGGCGCTTCAAGATAATCGCTATTCTACGCTTTGGGGAAAAAAATCATTGCGACTGGTGCTGCCTTCACTACGGCAACCAATCCTCGACCCCAAGGAGGAGATGTGAAATGCGACAAACACAAAGTCACAACTGTGTCATAACCTAGCAGAGGAGTTTAGTTAAGTTCTGGTTAAACAGTACACTAATGTACTAATAGCTTCAATTCACTAAGCCACATTAACCACTTCCCGACCACCAAGTGGCCGCGTGTGTGCATGTATGTACGTCACTGAGCGTGAACCGCGGGTGTATTGCTATCATCTCTCCTGCAAAACAGAACGTTTTAAAAATGTCTGTTTTGGACTGACAAGTGCAAAAAAAAAAAAAAAAGTGGTTGCGTAAAATATAAAGGGTCAATAAAATACCACATTCTGTGTGTTTGACTTTTTTTTTTTTAATTCACTAAAATGTTCACACATGCGGTTGTTTAAGGGCTCTTTCACATTAGGGCAGATTTTGTGCGTTAACGCAAACGGCTAACGTTTGCGTTAACCAAGGTGAGATGAAAGTCCATAGACTTTCATTTTACCTTTCACATCTGATGCTGTGTTTCGATGCGTTGCGGTTCCGACGCACCCGGGCGCAGTTTTTCTTCCAACTCACCCGCGACGACACGCCGCAGGCAGACAACGCGTGCAGGAGAAAGGCTCCTGCACACGTTGTCTAATGTGAAAGAGCCCTCAGCAATTTACCAAAATACTGCATGACAATTCATTAGGATTTTTACCTCATGTGGTATTTTAAGGAATCATGCGGTACTGCATGGATTATTGCAGTGCATGGAAAATGGATGAAAGATGCGATACAGAAAGATCGCATTTTTGTATTACTTTACCTGCACTTTGCAAGGGAGTCGCCGGGGATCTTAATGATCCGATATGGCATGTCAGTCATAATAGCCACGTGTCGCAAACAGGGCTGTGGAGTCGGTACAAAAAGACTCCTCAGTTTATGAAACCACCAACTCCAACTCCAGGTACCCAAAATTGCTCCGACTCTACAGCCTGGATCGCAAAACATTGCTCATGTAATCAAGCACACGTATTCACATTGAGAAGCAATCGCTCATTGCACACACAAAAAGCACTGGTCGCAGGAGAAATCACGCTAAAAGTCGCATCGCAGGTACGTGGTTTTACTGACAGCTCCAGACTGGAGGCTAGAGGTAAAATACAGAACATCAAAAGTGAAATTCTTTGCGAATTGACAATCATTAGGCATTTACCTCTCGAGCCAGCAATTTACCTCACTAGTCAGTCATTTTAGCTTCCGTGCTGTAACAAAGCAAATTGACATTTCACAAAATGTTCGGTTAAATCAGTTTGTTTTCTGCTTTATTATCACATGCAAAGCCAATAGCTCAATCTCCCAATTGATTATCAAACATCTACCGAACGATTCGGTAGCATTCTTAATGTGAAAAATCTGGATTTGGGGCTACAACGTTAGGGCTGAAGGAAGCTGGGCACAATGAGGTGCCACCGACTGTCTCATGACCTTAGAGAATAAAGCAGGTATTGCATAACACTTAAAAGTTTTCCTCACCTCAGGTACACTTTAACTAGAGGGCTAATTATTTGACATCCAAGTTATTTTAAGGTCTCAACAGCTCCGACATGTAATATAACAGAAATGCCTTTGTTTAGGGTGTAGTTCTGTCATTTTGGCCCATGAAAGGGCGTTGGAAGTTTCACCAAATACCGAGAAACAAGCACAAGTATCTGCCCAGGACTTTCCTTTCTATAAATGTTCAGGTTAACAAACTGAAAGTAAAAGATAAAGCGCCGTCTCCAACACAAACAAAACATTCTTCTCTGACTTATAACGTATTGTTTTTTACTTCAGCGCTGAATAATAACAGGCACAAGTCCAAACCTTCTGGCAAAAGTCAAAAGCAAAAAAAAAACAAAACAAATCTGTAGAAATCCTGCGTCAATGTAAAGGTCAGCTTTTCGGTTAGTGCGCATCACAAATATGACGCTTTAGTTCCCCAAAACATTTATTTGTGAGCATTTGAGGTGAAATCTCTGTGGATGCACTATGCAAATCTGGGCCAGGACAAAGGGGGTTTGTATATTCTTTTCACCAGTCTATAGGTTTGGTCTAGACACTTCGGCTTCCTAACACACCCCAGAAACATACAATGTTAAAGTGAACCCGAAGTGAGTGATGTGGAGGCTGCCATATTTATTTCCTTTTAAACAATACCAGTTGCCTGGCAGCCCTGCTAGTCTATTTGGCTGCAGCAGTGTCTGAATTACGCCAGAATCAAGCATGCAGCTGATCTTGTCAGATCTGACAATCTTGTCAGAACCACCTGATCTGCATCAGCTAGGTAACTGGTATTGCTTAAAAAGGAAATAAATATGGCAGCCTCCATATACCTCTCACCTCAGGCTCACTTTAAGTCAATTGGTTCCACCCCAAAACTGGCCTTAGTCTATGATAGGGACATAGGACCGACTGTGGTAGGGTTTAAATTGTTAGCTACTTTGAGGGACAGTTAGTGACTGACTATATGCTCTGTAAAGCACTCTGGAAGGTGTAAGAGTAATATATTGCAAAATAACAATGTCTGAACAGGCAGTTTAACATTGGTTTGAACAAGATATTTCTGCAATCTTTCTCAGAGGAACAACTCCTGCCTGCATTGGATTTTCAAAAGTTATTTGTCATTTCTGGGGAAAGTTATTGAAAAGGCTGTATACCTCCAACTTGAAGCCAGGCTCTCAACAACCTTTCTTGATGCTCATCAATCTGGCTTCAAAAAACATCACAGCCGTTAATCTCCTTGGCGGTATGGACGGGCTCAGCTCGTCCATGACCGCTTGAGGGCGCCGCTCAGGCCCTGCTGGGCCGATTTAAACAATTTTTTTTTTAAATCCATGGCCGCTTGAGGACGCCGCTCAGGCCCTGCTGGGCCGATTTAAAATTTTTTTTTTAAAACACGCAGCACTTTGCTAGCTGCGTGTGGGGGACGATCGCCGCCGATACCCGCCGCGTAAGGCCCCCCCCCTCCCGAGACCCCTGCGCAGCCTGGCCAATCAGTGCCAGGCAGCGCTGAGGGGTGGATCAGGACTCCCGATGATGTCACGACGCCGATGACATCACGATCGTCGCCATGACGACGGGGGATTTCCGGATGGGCTAATGCGCCAGAAGCGATCGGAAAAGTGAGTAAGACGCCGCCGGGAGGGGGAAATCATGTAGCTAGGGCTAGGCTAGCTACAGGATTAAAAAATAAATAAATACTGCTGCGCCGCCACCCTGGCGATCTTAATAGAACGCCAGGGTGGTTAAACAGCCCTCACCCACATCTGCAACGATCTGCTCATGGCAAAACACAGAGGTGAGTGTTCCATCCTGCAAGACCTCCCAACGGCTTATGACATGGTTGACCATGAAATCTTGCTTAACAGGTTACAAGAGTACTGTAGATGGCTTAGTTCTCAAGTGGTTCAACTCCTTGGCTGGCAGAACATAGACTTCAATGTCCTTCAAGGCCACAAAGTGTATCTTTGGGGCCTTTCCTCTCCAACCCTGTACCACTAAAATATGGTGTACCCAAGGGCACGATGCTATCCCCTTTGGTGTTCACAATATACATGCTCCCTCTTGGAAAAATTGTCCAAAACATGGTCTGACATACCACTGCTATGCTGATGACACCCAGCTCTATTTATCATTCAAACTTGGCATCACAGATCCTACTCCACAAATAAATGCGCGCTTAGATGAGCTTCAGGAGTGGATGAATAATAACTGGCTAAAACTAAATACGATAAGACTGAGGTTCTTGTTATTGGAGGTCAGTGCTCAAAGCAGTTTCAGTATCAGCCAGCACCACTAAGGATAGGGCAGCTCAGAATCTGTGCGCAGCCAGGATGTACTAATTGATTGGGAATTAAGCTTCAGGAATCAAATCTCAACATTTCTTCTTTCACCTAAGAAACATTGCAAAAATTAAGCACCTCATACCTCCCAGTGTCTCTTCCAACCCTAGTTTATGCCTTCATCACATCAAGGTTGGACTACTGGAATGTTCTCAATACAGGCCTTCCAAACAAAGACCTGCACTGCCTGCAATTAGTACAGAATGGCGCTGCAAGGCTGTTAACAAACCAAGCCCGCCACAGCCACGTAACATCGACCCTTCCCTCACACCAGTGTCTACCAATAAAAAAGGAGAATTCTATTTAAGATTGGCTTATTGACATTCAAATCCTTGCACAATCTGGGCCCTGGATTCCTGAGGGATTTGATGCAAACTGCATCACACCTTCCACAATCTTAGATCAAAAGGATCTAATAACTGTCACCTCCAGAGTCAACATCGAAACTTTTGGAGACAGAGCATTCAGTCATGCTGCCCCTATACTTTGGAACTCCCCGCCACAACCAATCAGGAAATCTCCATCCCTGGAAGCATTTAAGTCCAAACTAAAAAGCCGCCTGTTTGGTCTGCATGCACTGCTTTCTGTTTTACTGACCAGATTTAAAAAAATAAATAATAATAAATTGCATGTGTGTACTGTAAGCACCAATCCTCCATGCACCATTTTTCCCAGCTGTAAGAGAAACTCTATTCTCTATTCCGTTTGCTTTGAAGGACCTTTTACACTTAATGCGTTGCGTCCCATTTTAGCATCTGCAAAAAAGCATGCAGCAACGCAGCTCAACGCTTTTAGTGTAAGAGGGCCCCCAGGACAGCTTTATTTTTGCATAACGGTGCGATAATCCTGCCGCATCCCACCACAACAAATGACAGCCATACCACAGTCATATGCATAGCCCCACCCCTGTTCAGTGACGTACTCCCTGCTGGGAAAGAAGTACATCACTGGGATTCCCAATGTATGCATGACGCACTGCACTCTGGGTTTACACTTACTGCATCGACCCATAGACTTCCATTACTCCAAGCACCATGCGTTAAGCACAGTGCTTGCAGTACCGCGCTGCAGCCCTTGCATCGGATTGGATACTTCTGGGGCACCGCAAAGGACTGCAACAGATGTGATAGTCTCCATAGATTTTCATTGCTTTTTCAGCCCCTTGCAATGAAATAGGGTAACGCAATGCAGGTTTAACCTGCAAGTGTAAAGGGGGCCTAAAAGTAACCTAAAGTGAGAGGAATACGGAGGTTGACATCTTTATTCACTTATAAAACAATGCCAGAGTTGCCTGACATCTGCGCTTATGCACTACCTATAATACTTCATGTAATTGGCCCCGGATAAGCATGAAAATCTGATGCAGGGACTCTGGTCTGACTCCTCTGGTCAAAAGCTCAGCACGACAGCCAGGCAACTGGCATTGTTTATAAGGGAATCAGATTTAGGTTCCAGTGCACATTAAAGTGGACCTGAACTCTTGCACAAGACAGAAGGAAACCCTAGAGAAATGCACCCTGTATCTAGAGAAGTAAGCCTAATCACCCCCTCGCCTGTATCTAATCACAAGCGTAATTTGATCTCTCAGCTGTGTCAGCTCAGGAACCTTGGCAGAGCAGCCAATTTGTAAACACAGAATGTTAACTGTCTGCTTCCATGAAAGCAGGAAGTAGACACTGCAGATTTATTGCAGGGTTTGTAGCAGCTGAAATAAAATGTGTATCCTTTAAAGGATACCACAGCCCAAAGGCTGTGGTAAAATCAAAGTTGCAATGTGGAGGGAGAGAAAGATACATACTTACCGCTTCCCTCGTTCCCTGCCGACGGGTCCCGCTCATCTGTTACAGCTCCCGGTACCGACCCGACTCTCCTGACCCTTCACCCGGACATACTGTGCTGCGCATGCGCAGTATGTCACTATACTCTTCGCTTCTGCCGTCGCATCGTGACGGCAGAAGTACGGACACTCCCCCGCCTCCTCCTCTCCCAGCGTGTGCGCTCCAATCTAAAGCTAGCGTGACATGCTGGCTGGAGTTCGCACTGGGATAATCGATGTGGAGAGAGCGGAGGGGGAGTAAGTTAAAAAAAAAGACACTGCCGGCTGGAGGGAGGGAGCGAGTGAGTGGGCGGGCGAGTGGGCGGGCAGGCAGCGAGTGGGCGGCGAGCAGGCAGCGGCAGTACAGCCCAACCATTCTGTACATAGATGCAATGACATCTATGGTACAGCGAGAAAATTGTCCCCACATTTATCTCTGCATATGTGCATGTATATACATGTGTATATATACATGTACACACATGTATATACATGCACATATGCAGAGATAAATGTGGGGATAATTTTCTCGCTGTACCATAGATGTCATTGCATCTATGTACAGAATGCTTGGGCTGTACTGCCGCTGCCTGCTCGCCGCCCACTCGCTGCCTGCCCGCCCACTCGCCCGCCCACTCACTCGCTCCCTCCCTCCAGCCGGCAGTGTCTTTTTTTAACTTACTCCCCCTCCGCTCTCTCCACATCGATTATCCCAGTGCGAACTCCAGCCAGCATGTCACGCTAGCTTTAGATTGGAGCGCACACGCTGGGAGAGGAGGAGGCGGGGGAGTGTCCGTACTTCTGCCGTCACGATGCGACGGCAGAAGCGAAGAGTATAGTGACATACTGCGCATGCGCAGCACAGTATGTCCGGGTGAAGGGTCAGGAGAGTCGGGTCGGTACCGGGAGCTGTAACAGATGAGCGGGACCCGTCGGCAGGGAACGAGGGAAGCGGTAAGTATGCATCTTTCTTTCCCTCCACATTGCAACTTTGATTTTACCACAGCCTTTGGGCTGTGGTATCCTTTAAGGCTAAGTTCACAGTGAGACGTTAAAGTCGCACGTTAAAATAGCATTTAACGCAGAATAACTCACTGCAATGAAGAATCAATGTGCCGTTCACAGTGCACACATGGAGTTGGTGTGTAACGCTGCACGTTAAGTAAAAGTACTGCATGCTGTGCGTTGTACACATTATTAGCTGCATTGCACTGTTTGCACATGCTCAGTAATGACTTGGAAACATGCCTGTATTTTTTACTGTATCTGCTGTATGCGACGGTAACGCTGTGTTGCGACTTTTTGGGCGCGTTGCGTTGTATCAAAACGCAACGTCCCACTGTGAATCTAGCCTAAAAGTTATTATGCTGTTGCTTGTCTTTTAGAGCAGAGAAGAAGTTCGGAGATCGGGTCTGCTTTAAAAGCCAAAGCATTTGATCAGTGAAACAACTTATTAAATTCGAGGCATGAGGTGATACCAGGTCTCATGGCCCATACTCACGAGTGACATTTGTCGCCGCAACACGCGGCGCGCGCGTGTTGCGGCGACAGGTCGCCCGTGAGTATGGGCCGCCGCACGCGCGCGCACCCTGAACTGTCACCCGTCGCTCATGTCGCCAGGCGATTGAAACTTTCAATCGCATGGCGACAGTAGCCGCTGCCCCCCCGCCGCAACTGTCGCTAGTCCGCGTGAGTACGCGGACTAGCGACAGCAACCTCCATTGAGGTTCATGGAGCTTCCGGCGGGGGGAGGAGGAACGTCGGCGACAGCTTCCGTCTCGCCGCTGGTCCCTCTTCCGCGTGAGTACGCGGAGGGACCTGGAGAGAAGCTGTTGCCGGCCTGTCGCCCACACGCTCACGTGTGCTGGCGACAGGCGATTTTTGCAGCCCGTGAGTACGGGCCATCAAAGAGAATGCCAGTCTCAACTTCTGCTGGGAAAAAAAAAAACACCCAGCCCAAACCGTATAACATCTGACTGAAACATTCCTGCAAGTACCCCAACCAGGGATCATTGCAAATCACATTCCTCTCTTCAGGTGTCTCAGAGACCACCATGACCTGAGACAAATAGACATGGTAAGTGCAGGAAAAAAAACATATTCCCAGGAACCCAGGGCTTCCAAACTACAGGGTTAAAGTTTAAGAGCTATTACGCTGCAATTACAGTTGTAAAAGTCTGGTCATACTGACACTTTTATGGTGGGAGGCTTTTTACCCAAAACCTCTGAGACTCCTGTCTCAGAATCAGCTTACACAGGTCCGACAATAGTTAAAACTCCTGTACAAGGCTACAGGAGAAGCGAAAGCTAGCAAGAGTCAATAAGTCATTTAATGGCTTCTAAAAATGGATCAAGGGCCTTGAAAGCAACAGACAGCACTGCTACCATAAATGTCCATGACGATTCTCGTAAATAACTATCATCAAAACCGTTCCACAGGTATTTGCCAAAAGCCACAAAGCAATATCTCACTGCATGGCCTGCTGCGTGTCCTGGGATGGAGCCTGCCTGAAACTGACAGTCATGTAACTAATCTGTCACTTCCCTAAAATCAAAGTGCAACTTCTGAATGCAGCCACATCAGGCAGGGTTACTTCCCTATGGAACGAGGACCTGTCTGCAATGTATCGCCAACTCAAGATATACAAGCTCCAAACCCAAATGGTTTGGTGGTGGAAGTCTTTTCGGCACAAAGCCATCTGTGTCAAAATAAAATGAAATAAGAAGCATGTAAAATAATATTAAAAAGTGTACCTGTAGGGGTAAAAAAAAAAATGTCCCAAACAGATGGTCATCTCAATATAATAATCCAGAGGCTTCCCCTGTCCTCCTACACTGGCCCGTTCCAGCGAAAACTATCAACAATGGGCCACCCATGCACAGTAGCACTGACCCAATCAGGCTTTGACAGAAAAAGCTGAGCCCGATCGGGTCCATGCTCTTGCTGAATTTATCCGCCCCTGTGCAATAGCATGGGCCTGATCAGGTTTTGGCAGAAAAAGCTGAACCCAATCAGTGCTATCGCGAGAGCCATCTGCGCCTGTGCAGTAGCACGGACCAGATCAGGCTAAAATTTTTCCGCCAACAAAGCCCGAGCAGATCCATGCTACGGCGTAGGTACAGTGCGGTCACGAGCTTCGGAGGTCTCAGCACTGGAACAGCCTGGCAGAGCTTACCTTCTCCTGAGGTAAGCATCCAATTATTCCCTTTTCAAATCTCACAGATTAATTCGAAAGAATTGTTTAACAAACTAGCACTAGCAGAGACACCCTTGCACTTAGTGTGAAAATAATTACAGCACAAGTTATTTTTTACTTGCATCAACAGTCTATGCAGATGGACCCATTCAGCTGCATGAACAGTTAGCCCCGGGCTGCTGAAGAGCTCAACAGCAAGGCACTTCCATCCAACTACCTGTACACGTAGTAGTAATGATGGTCACGTCTAGGAGAACTCATGGAGAAGCATGTGATTTGTTTGATCAGCTCATAGATTTGCAAAGCTCTGATCTGCTGTGATCACATCTTGCCTTAGCATAGGATCATTACTAGCAAACCAGAGGCCATACACTGGTCAATATGGCCAGCAGATGGTTCCATCTCCGATCATTATCTGATCAGAGAGGGCTTTATTTGCTAGGGCCGTGTGGTCCACAACTGTCCACCCTGTGGTCCATCCCGGTCTCTGCTTCTCCCTGCCGGCTGCTCAGTCTTCTTCCCTTCCGTGTCCCCGGGCGCCTGTGTGATATAATACAGGGGACAGACATTAGGGGAGCTGTCCCCTAGTGTTTATCCATTAGAGGCCCCTAGTGTCTATCCACCTGCGTTACGTCACACAGGTGCCCGGGAACACAGAACTGAAGACAGAGAGGGCAAATAGATGAGAGTACCTTTGTTGGGCACCAAATCAAATGCCTCTAGCAAAATGTTCTGACCGGACCAATCGACCCAATTTCCTGCTGTATATCAACGGGATATATCGGTGAGTGTATGGCCTGCTTTACATACATATCACCTGACCAAATTGATCACAAGCTTCTCTATGAGTTTTCCTAAACATGACCACCACCACTTTCAAGTAGTGATAGAAGGTGTGGGTGGATTTATCAAAACCAGTACAAGGAACACTGGAGCAAAACAGGAGTAATAATAAAAATCAGTCCAACACATATTCACATATTCAAATGCTAAAGAGAACATGGCGGGAGTAACAGGAATCACCTACCATGTTTCTACTCCTTCCATGGCCATCTGATGGCCAGCAGAAAGTTGTCAGCGATGTGAAGTTTGGCTGAAGTGGCTGAAGTGAATACTGCACAAAACATTTTCATCTTTTCTGCTTTCAGTTTCGGGGGATGGTGCAGGATTACGCAAGTTTTGTATGCAAATTTATGCAGCTGGAAAATGAACCAATGAAATCTGACCTCGGCTTCATTCAGTCCATTTTCAAGCTGCATAAATTTGCATAATCTTATCAACTTTTTTTGCTTCTAACTGGCCACCCCTGATCAGTTTGGAGTTGTCAAAAGATTTCTAGATTCTGAAAACAAAACTAAATGCATTCATTATAAAGATGGGATGTTCGGTGTCAATGGATGACAAATATGGCAATCAGATGCTAGGTCCCCATTGGCATGCCTATTGTTAGAATTTCTGGTTGTAGCCAGGATATCAAAGTCAAAACGGTTGGCACAAAAGGCAATATATTTGCCTGGATCCCCACTTGCACCAGATCATGTGTGGCCAGCAGGAGTAGACAGTATAGTGCCTGCTCTGATGGTCACCGGTGGTCTGGCTGGAACCTGGGGGCAGGTGTGTTACCACAATAGGCTATATGGCGGCTACTCAGGATTACTGCAGACTGCACAGGCTTGCGTCCCCCTTACTGAAACAGATCCCACGGATTTGTTGCAGAGTGACAAGTCTGAACAGCTCCCATTTAGAAAATAGGAGCCGTTCAGTCAGTTTTGCTATGAGAGGAGAACGGACAACAAATGTCCGTTCTCAGCTCAATTTGTAACACACCCTTACCTCAATGGATTTCAAGTCAGTCTTTCCTAAAGTATAGACAGAAAAGATAGGGACACCGAGAGCCCAATATAGTGTAGTATGTATTAGTATATCAGAGGAATGTTAGAGTAAGAATAGCAATATTCACAAACCAGGGTTACCGCTTAGGCAACCACAGTAAATGCAGGTGGGAAGATCAAGCCTGTTCCCATTCAGGACTAAGAAATTGCTCTCTGTAGATGGCATGGAAATAAGGGTTTTCGTCCCTCCGCCAGGGGTGGACTTGTACAATATACAAGTGAACAGGGGCACCAAAAGAATAAAATATAACATTTTTACAACATGGAAGTGGTGGACTCTTACCCACTCCAAAGGACACGGCAGTACAAATGTGTTAACGTTTAACCGAAAATGTATGCACACACTCCACAATTTTTGCAATGCGTTTCGCAGGCATAACCCCGCTCCCTCAGGCAGTCTGACAGGAGTACACAGTGGGTAAGAGTCGCATATTTCCTAAGTATAGTGACAGCCCTCAAATTATAAGGTCTGGGATCCCTGGTTACTCATTACAGATATCCTTACAATGGGTTCTGATTGTTAATCCATTTGCATTCTTTAGGTTATCTAAAGTGTGTTCACCTTGGAAGTAATACCTAGGAGTTCAAGCTATGTAATATATCAATTCTTCTCCTCTGTAGACTGTATGCATTCTTTTACCTAACATACACAAATATGACCCTCAAGCCTTGCACACACGCCTCTGCAGAGAATCTAGCAAGTTTACGGTGCCTCTGATACACAACAACGATCCAGACTGCAGAATAATTTCATCTGAGTGCCATCAGAGTTCACTGCACTTCCTTCTTACCTCTCCTGCTTCTCTGTAGTGTGCCGCATATCGTCCCACCAACAACCGCAACAGACAAAATACAATAACAGGCAATACACAAAATTCGACCCTGAAATGTGACCAGAATTTAGCATGTGTATGCATCTTAAAGGGGAAATGCAAAAAAAGGTTGAATACTTACCTTAGTAGGGGGGGGGGGGACCTTTTTATGGTCCAGAAGCATCCCTGGTCTCCCTATGCTCCTCCTGCAATGTGATGGGACCCCCATAAAAAATCTGACATTGTAGAAGCGCGGCCACACTGCGAAGGCACAAAGTACCGCCCGCGCATATGCAATAGCACAAAGCCCGTCATGCAAAACTCTTTTCTCTGCGGTTCTGTGCCACTGCACAGGCGCAAACCTCTTGGCACCTGCACAATGCAGCTGAGCTTGTATATGGAGGGAGCACAGCCGTGAAGATAATGAGGGTCCTGGCTAGCAGAGGACAGGTCCCGGAGGATTGGGGAACACTGAAGCGTCCAGAGGCTTCCCTCTACTGATGCAAGTATAACGTTAAAAAGAAAAAAGTTACAGGTTTACTTTATGAATGTGAGCCACCATTGGTGAATCATGTGAAGGGCACCTAGTAGTTTAGCTGTTTGTTTTCTGTTTATAGGTAAAACATAGCCCTGGAGCTGTCTTTTCCCATATAGTTGATATACCAACTAATTTATTTTGTTAATAATAGGTTTACATGTGGTTTGTTACAATCTTTACTATTAATGTTGCAGCAAAAAAGACAAGCCCAAGGCACTGCCGGGCATGCGGGAAAAGGAGGGTGCAGAAGGGAAACCAGACAGAGCACTATGCCGCCCAATGCAAGTGTTTTAGTGACACAAAATAGCTGTAAGTGCCCTGTCTGATTTCCCCTCTGCACCCATCTTTCCCCGCATGTCTCCCACTTTCATATAAGCCCTGCCTATGCATGCAGTTCTGTGGATGAAAGGATCATCCACTGACAGTGCCCGGATCTTGCCTTTGTTGCTGCAACTTTACCTGGATTTTATTTTCCTGAATATCCGTGAGAACCCCCAGCATTGACGACAGTTCCACAAACATTAGATGCCACTTTTGGGTTATATTATTTGCGGTTTCCCTCACTCCATATAACTGAGTGTGGAGCTTCTCTTTTTATGCTTCTCAATACTCCTAATACAGCCCACCATTTTGCCACTATTAACAAACGTAACCTATTTTATAGTAAATATGGGTTTCCCCAGCGCACACACAAAAAAATTACAATTATGGCTAGCCACAGGTCAAGTATACCAGGCACTACGTGTTAATTCAGTGACAATGCATGCTTGAAAATCATTTCATATTTTATGGACATGTCCTTTCGTGCCTTGTAACTTGAGAAATTTAAAATATAACTGGCTCAAGGGAAAAAAATAGCAATATAAGTAAGAGTCAGGGCCAGTTTTCACTGCAAATTGCAAATGCAGGAGATCATTTTTGCCATTTTTTGTAGTGCGTTTTATGCGATTTTCAAATCTGCCATTGCTATTGGATGGGCAAGGGAAATGACTATGAATTTTTGTGCCCCCATTGAATGTGACACAGATGCAAACCCTCAAAAAAACTGCAGCCGACGATGTAGAAGACTTGTGGAAACAGCGCACTGTAATTTACAGTATATTATACTGCGGTTTTGCGATTGTAAAACCGCACGAATTCCAAACATTTTAACAAAATGCATGCAGTGGGTTTTTTTTGTGTTATTCTCCATTAAAATATGAACTATTAAGGTACCCATTAACGATCCAATTTCCCAAACTATCGAGCATCAAATTGATAACTATCATTCTGGTCCACCATCGGAGGCGAATACTGATAAGCAGATCAGACCAAAAGAATCGTTCTAAAATTCGGATCAGTGTAACAAGTGATAGAAGAATCATTCATCATCAATCCCCACCATTAAAAGCACTTGATGCGATCGATCGTAGGGTCAATCATTCGGGACATTGTACCATTTATTGGGTACCTTTAAACTATCATTTACATTCAAGTATTCCTTAAAGCCTAAACAAACATACTGTCATTAAGTTACATTAGTTATGTTAATTAAAATAGATAGATAATATAATCTCTTACCCACCCTGTTTTAAAAGAACAGGCAAATGTTTGATTTCATGATGGCAGCCATGTTTTTGGTTGAAAGGAGGCGACAGGGTGCATGAGACACAGTTCCAACTGTCCTGTGTCCTGAGCACCTCTCCCAGTTGCTAGGCAACGTGATTAACAACATAGGAAATCCCATCATGCTCTGCACAGCATCAGGGAAAAAAAGCCCGGGCTTTTTTTCTTTGATGGGTGGAGCTTAGCTAAAAAATGCAGCTAAAATGATGCTTTGGTAAGAAAAACAAGGTTCTGATGCCGTGAAACTGTTAAAGAAACATAAAGCCTTTTCAGTTCTGCTAAGTAGATTTTTAGTCCGGACGTTCACTTTAAATTGAGTTCATATACTATATATTTCTACATGTTAAAACATGCACGTAATTTTTTTTAGCATGATGAATTGCCATGTACCCTGCTCATCAACATTCAGGGCTCTTTCACACTAGCGCGGTGCATTGCGGCAAATTGCCGCACTGCTACCGCAGCTTAATGATACCCTGTGGGGAAGTTCATACTTTCCACGTTGCGGTACTCTACGCCAGAAGGCCCCGATTTCGCATACCTACGTTATCGCGGGACTCCTGCGGCGATCTGCGGTTGCCCGGAATTCATGTTAGTCTATGGCGATGCAGGCTTCTTAAAGAAGTTGCCGTCTCCACAAGCGCACGTCACTTCCTGATTGGTCGAATGCCAGATGCCAATTTATAGTGTGAAACCAGCCTTAAAAAGTGCGTTTGGATAAAGTGGTGCGATACAACGCCGAAGTAATTACTATAGGACTTCAAAAAATGGCTGACATTTTCTACTGTGTACTGAATATACACTCCGGCGGCCATTGTTTTTTGTAGTTCTATACTAATTCCTATGAGACTACAGGAGAGCAGAGGGGAGGCAGAGCAGTGACATAGATTGGCCCTAAACATGAATGCATGCAATGCTACAGCAATGGCCTGAGGGCCGCATGCAATTAAAATCTTAAGAGCCGGGGGGGGGGGGGGGGGGAGGCTGGGGTGCGGGGGGCGCATTGGAAAAGGCTGGGTGGGCCGCGTTTGGCCACTGGGCCAGACTTTGGACACTTCTGCATTGCAGGTTTTTGTCCTCCATGCACAAGTTCTATTGGCAATACGCATGGCTTACTGACAAGCCCAGTATGGATCAGCTTGTACACAGCCATAAGAAACCTATTCAACTAGCGCTGAGACAAGTAGGTGAGTGAAGAAGGCCCCACCGCTGGATTGGTGGGCAGAAGGAGCATTAGAGAAGACTCTGGACAATAAAAGTTTCCCACTACTAAGGCAAGTAACGGATCTCAGTCACACTGCTCAAGCAGCTCGCACCTGTCTAGAAGCGTGGAGCTGAATGGGTTTGGCTTTTTTGCCTGAGCATCAGCTCATTGCAACTGCGCAGGCACAAGCTGTCCTGTTCTGCACAGTGCGGCCTGGATCCTGAGGCTTCCCTCTACTGAGGGAAGCATCTACATTTTTAACCTGTGGACCTCACAGATTTGCCTTAAGGTACGGCAGATAGACATTCTATTCAAAGAGCAGTAACCCGTGGCAACCTACCAGTATTTAAAGGTGCGCACAAACGCACTACTGTATGGAACGATGGGTCCGCCAGAACCTCCCGCTGGGCGGGCGTTCTGCCGACAGTAGAGCGTGTGTAGTCTGCCAACAGACTGTACACACGCTCTACTGTCGGCAGAACGCCCGCCCAGTGGGAGGTTCTGACGGACCTGCGTTCCTTACAGTAGTGCGTTTGTACGCACCTTAAAAAGAGAAGAGAAGGATGCACATCTCCCTATGTGCATAGAATTCTCAGTAACAGCACCAGTGATAAATTTCAGAATGTAAATCAGGGAGAGGAAAAATGTCACAATGGACAAATATAATGAATATTGTAAAAAATAAGCAATTTTATTCATTATGTAATTTTCACTACAGCTCCTCTTTAAAGGAAACCTAAAGCCAACTAAAGAAAAGGAGTTTCAATTACCTGGGGCTTCTACCAGCCCCCTGCAGCCATCATATGCCCTACCTGGTCCTTAACGATCCTCTGTTCCCCCGCCGCGGCTTAGTATCGGTTTTGCCGACTGAGAGTTGGCAGGCCACTGAGCCTGTGCAGCCCTGGCCCCGCATACCCTTCTTTGTGTTCCCATCCGTAATAGTGTCCTGCGCAGGCGAAACTAAGCCGCAGTGGGGGAACGGAGGATCATTGAGGAGCGGCACGAGCACAGGATGGCTGCAGGGGGCTGGTAGAAGCCGCAGGTAAGTGAAACTCTTTTTCTTTAGTTGGCTTTAGGTACACTTTAAGGCTCGCTGCAGTCAGTTTACCGATAGGCAATCGACTAGTTGCTAGGGGTTACAGCACAGTATACACTGCGCCAGGCCTTTCTGTGTAGGCCCCATGCTGCTTCCTGCAGTCCAGGACCACTCAGTGATATTTATGTTTGTGCATATTTTGCTTGCAGAGCACAAAGGGATAAAGCCCTGACTCAGGAATTCTGAATCGCTTGTTGTGGATCAATATATCATCCCCTGATCACTGTCAATAAAGACCATAATAAATCCAGAACTCATATCTAGTAATCAATTATGCAGTCTTATCACAGGCTACTTTAGATGATATGCGTTCTTGAAATAAAATAGATTAGCCAGATACCGCTGTCTTTATTGCTATTCCAAAATGTAACATGCATTCCAAGAAACAACTGCCACAGTCTACTCAACAGCAGAGCCTGAACTTGTGAGAAGGTCACCTGGCTCCTTATCCAGCATAAGAAGATGTCCTTTGTAGCTTTATTTAACCCTTATACTGCCAGCTATTTTTGTGCGAGTCTGAAGTTAAAAAAAATAAATACTGTATTTTTTAGACTAGAAGACTCACTTTTCCTCCACCAAAAGAGTGTGTGAGTGTGTGTGTGTGTGTGTGTGTGTGTGTGTGTGTGTGTGTGTGTGTGAGAGTGTGTGTGTGTGTGTGTGTGAGAGTGTGTGTGTGTGTGTGTGTGTGAGAGTGTGTGTGTGTGTGAGAGTGTGTGTGTGTGTGTGTGAGTGAGTGTGTGAGTGTGTGAGTGTGTGAGTGTGTGAGTGTGTGTGTGTGTGAGTGTGTGTGTGTGTGTGTGTGTGTCCGAACGCAGGGAGTTCCTGAATTGTGAATGCCTGCCAATAGGAACCTCCAACCCGCTGCAATGTTGGGAACTCCCTGCACTGTGCCAATGCAGTGGAGGACACAGGGGACGCAAAGGGGCATAGAGGACGACACAAGGGAGACACAAGAGGTACAATGGGGGCATAATCCTCAACACCCCTTCAACAGGAATGCACCAGGTTTAGAATATATACTATTCCACTGGGTTTGTCCTCTAAACCTGGGTGCGTCTTATGGTCAGGAGCATCTTATAGTCCCAAAAAATACGGTAAATAAAATTCACCCAAGGAGAGGGAAGGCTCTGGGTCCTATAGAGCCTTCCTGCTCCTATCCTGGTGCCGTCGTTCCTGAGCTGGCTCCCTAGTTAGCAAACTCCGAACAATGGGTCAGAGACTGGTCTTTGCTGCTGCAAGGGGAGCTTTGGAAGTCTTCAGGAGCACGGGCCACTCCATACTGTGCAAGCGCAAGTTAGCACGCTCACGCAGTACAGAGCGGCCCATCTTTGGGGGCACTTGGGCTTCCAAAGACTACCGAAACTCCCCTCCCCCCCCCAGCGGCAGAGACCCATCAATCGGAGACTGCAAATAGGGGAGCCAGCGCAGGAACGAAGGGACCAGGCGATCAAGAGCCTTCCCTCTCCTTAGGTATATTTTTTTTTATTTGTTTGTTTTTTCCCATCACACTTAAATGCCTTACTTAAAGGATACATCCAAGCTAAATGAAAAATCAAAATCCACTTACCTGGGGCTTCCTCCAGCCCCTGGCAGCCGTCCTGTACCCTCACTGCCGATGTCCTCCGCTGCAGAAGCCGATCTTGCCGGGTCGGCTTCTTGTGCGCTACACGGCGTGGGAAACGTGATCAAGCCGACGTCATCAGGCCTGTACTGTGCAGGTGCTGTAGTTATGTGCCTGCGCTGTACAGACCTGGTGATGTCAGTGAGATCATGTGACCCGTGCCGTGGAGGTGGAGCGCACAAGAAGCTGACCTAGCGAGGTCGGTTTCTGCAGCGGAGGACATCGGCAGTGAGCAGAGCTGCGGTGAGGGCACAGGACAGCTGCCAGGGGCTGGAGGAAGCCCCAGGTAAGTGGATTTTGATTTTTCTTTTATGTTGGACCACTCCTTTAAATCTATATGTACCAAAGTCCCCATTAGTTAGTAGAGAGCTCATTCACATGCAAATAAATTTGAGATGATTTAGAATAATCCTCTGGAATAAAACCCCTTTGTCTCTGCGTCCCATGTCCGTGTGTGTGTCTGCGTGCTACTGCGCATGTGCCGCAGGGACAGCCTTCGGATGGGAGCATCACAGGCAGAGGGCCGCACGCACACTCATCGGGAGCGTGCGCGGCGGGCACGCGCGCATGTGTGGTGACTGTGTGTCGTCCCGGGAGGGGAGGAGAGCGGAGGGAAGGGGATTTAAACAGACCTAGAGCCCGTTTTTAAACAGGCTTAGGTCTACTAGCGCTATTATAACAGATTTATGCTTATTACCTTATTCAAATCTATTATAAGTTGGACTAATCAAATCTTGCAGTGAAAGAATTTCAGTGGTCCATTTTAAAGCAGCATAGATTGGCAGAAACATTTGCATATTTTAAAGGGAACCTAAACTGAGAGGGATAAGGATTTGTTAAATAATACCAGTTGCCTGACTCTCCTGCTGATCCTGTGTCGCTAATACTTTTAGCCACAGCCCCTGAACAAGCATGAAGATCAGGAGCTCTGACTGAAGTCAGACTGGATTAGCTGCATGCTTGTTTCAGGTGTGTGATTCAGCCACTACTGCAGCCAAAGAGATCAGCAGGGCTGCCAGGCAACTGGTATTGTTTAAGGCTGGTTTCACACCAGGACGTTGCGTTTTAGGGGACGTTAAGGTCGCATAACGTGCCCCTAACGCAACGCCTGGTGGTGTTGGAGCAGGACGCTACCAAGAGCCGCGTTACAAGCAGCCTGCTCTGTCGGAGGCACTGCGGAGACCAAGTGAGCGGAGCTCTCCGCATCACGTGGTCCCGCCAGCCAATCAGCGGCCGCTCCAAGAAGAAAACACTGCAAGTGCAGTGAATATTAAGTAGTCATGTGCCTGGCTATGTAGTGGCCTCTCCCCGCCTCCTCTCCGCCCCCAAAATAAAAAAACCCACCCGTACTGAGCATGTGCAAACAGTCTAGTAAAGTACTGCATGCAGTACGTTATCAGGACGTGCTGCGTTACACTGTAACGCAACGTGGGCACTGTGAACAGCCCATTGATTTTTCATTGCTGTGCGGTGGGGTGCGTTACAGGCTGCTCTGACGTGCGCCTGTAACGTCCCACTGTGAAACCAGCCTAAAAGGAAAAATTCATATCCCTCTCAGTTTAGGTTCCCTTTAAGTAAAGTAGAAAGTTGGCACTGAAAGATGGCCTGCAGGGTCAAGTTGCCAAAAGAAAAAAAGTCTCTTCTACACAAATGCCACAACGTATCCCAATTACAACATGCCAAACTGCACAGAGACAAGCCTCAAACCTCCTGGCACAAAGTCATTTGGAGTGATGAGACTAAAATTCAACTTTTTGGCTACAGCAATAAACGCTACATTTGGAAAGGAGTCAACAAGGCCTATTATGAAAAGGTACACTATTCCTACTGTGAAACATGGTGGTGGATCGCTGATGTTTTGGGGATATGTGCGCTACAAAAGCACAAGAAATTTGGTTAGAATTGATGGCAACATGAATGCAGTAAATAAAAAAAATAAAAAAATAAAAACTGGAGGAAAATTTGCACTCATCAGCCAGGAAGCTGAGCATGGGATGTACTTCAACATACTGTAATTCCAACATGACAATGATGAAATGATAAAAAGCATTGGGTACTAAAACATGCTTCCAGTCTGTTGATTGGTGCAGGTGTTGAAAATGATTAATAAGCTTCAGATCTGTGCAGATAATTACTCCTGCTGCAAGTTGGGAGTTTTTTTTGTGCAGAGTATACAACAGAGTGGTGTTGCCATGGCTGCAAAAAGTGCAGTTTGAGCTTATTGAGTTAAATCACAGGATTGCTGAAAGGAAAGTGAAAAAGCAGCTATGCAGGCGTGTATCTAGGCAGATCAAGATTTACTGCAAGAAGCTCTGTGGGCTGGTGCACACCAGAGCTGTTCTGGAGCGGTTTTTAAAACGCTTGCAGAGGGAAAACCGCTTGGCTAATGAAAGTGAATGGGATGGTGCACACCAGAGCGGCTCGCTTTTTCCACAAACGCAAAGCATTTTTTAGATTTCTGAGGCCTTTTTTGCCTCAATGTTAACCACTTGAGGACCTAGGGCTTTCTACCCCTTAAGGACCGGCCACTTTTATTCCATTCAGACCACTGCAGCTTTCACGGTTTATTGCTCGCTCATACAACCTACCACCTAAATGAATTTTGGCTCCTTTTCTGGTCACTAATAAAGCTTTCTTTTGGTGCTATTTGATGGCTCCTGCGATTTTTACTTTTTATTATATTCATCAAAAAAGACATGAATTTTGGCAAAAAAATGATTTTTTTAACTTTCTGTGCTGACATTTTTCAAATAAAGTAAAATTTCTGTATACATGCAGCGCGAAAAATGTGGACAAACATGTTTTTGATAAAAAAAAAACCCATTCAGTGTATATTTATTGGTTTGGGTAAAAGTTATAGCGTTTACAAACTATGGTGCAAAAAGTGAATTTTCCCATTTTCAAGCATCTATGACTTTTCTGACCCCCTGTCATGTTTCATGAGGGGCTAGAATTCCAGGATAGTATAAATACCCCCCAAATGACCCCATTTTGGAAAGAAGACATCCCAAAGTATTCACAGAGGTATAGTGAGTTCATAGAAGATATTATTTTTTGTCACAAGTAAGCGGAAAATGACACTTTGTGACAAAAAAAAAAAAAAAAAAAAAAGTTTCCATTTCTTCTAACTTGCGACAAAAAAAATGAAATCTGCCACGGACTCACCATGCCCCTCTCTGAATACCTTGAAGGGTCTACTTTCCAAAATGGGGTCATTTGTGGGGTGTGTTTACTGTCCTGACATTTTGGGGGGTGCTAAATTGTAAGCACCCCTGTAAAGCCTAAAGGTGCTCATTGGACTTTGGACCCCTTAGCGCAGTTAGGCTGCAAAAAAGTGCCACACATGTGGCATTGCCGTACTCAGGAGAAGTAGTATAATGTGTTTTGGGGTGTATTTTTACACATACCCATGCTGGGTGGGAGAAATATCTCTGTAAATGACAATTTGTTAATTATGCCAGGGCAGTATAGGAACCCCACAAATGACCCCATTTTAGAAAGAAGACACCCCAAGGTATTCCGTTAGGAGTATGGTGAGTTCATAGAAGATTTTATTTTTTGTCACAAGTTAGCGGAAAATGACACTTTGTGAAAAAACACAATTAAAATCAATTTCCGCTAACTTGTGACAAAAAATAAAATCTTCTATGAACTCGCCATACTACTAACGGAATACCTTGGGGTGTCTTCTTTCTAAAATGGGGTCATTTGTGGGGTTCCTATACTGCCCTGGCATTTTAGGGGCCCTAAACCGTGAGGCGTAGTCTTGAAACGAAATTTCTCAAAATGACCTGTGAAATCCTAAAGGTACTCATTGGACTTTGGGCCCTTTAGCGCAGTTAGGGTGCAAAAAAGTGCCACACATGTGGTATCGCCGTACTCAGGAGAAGTAGTACAATGTGTTTTGGGGTGTATTTTTACACATACCCATGCTGGGTGGGAGAAACACCTCTGTAAATGACAATCTTTTGATTTTTTTACACACAATTGTCCATTTACAGCGGTATTTCTCCCACCCAGCATGGGTATGTGTAAAAATACACCCCAAAACACATTGTACTACTTCTCCCGAGTACGGCGATACCACATGTGTGGCACTTTTTTGCACCCTAACTGCGCTAAGGGGCCCAAAGTCCAATGAGTACCTTTAGGATTTCACAGGTCATTTTTGTTTCAAGACTACTCCTCACGGTTTAGGGCCCCTAAAATGCCAGGGCAGTATAGGAACCCCACTAATGACCCCATTTTAGAAAGAAGACACCCCAAGGTATTCCGTTAGGAGTATGGTGAGTTCATAGAAGTTTTTATTTTTTTGTCACAAGTTAGCGGAAATTGATTTTAATTGTTTTTTTTTTCACAAAGTGTCATTTTCCGCTAACTTGTGACAAAAAATAAAATCTATGAACTCACCATACTCCTAACGGAATACGTTTGGGTGTCTTTCTAGAATGGGGTCATTTGTGGGGTTCCTATACTGCCCTGGCATTTTAGGGGCCCTAAACCGTGAGGAGTAGTCTTGAAACAAAAATGACCTGTGAAATCCTAAAGGTACTCATTGGACTTTGGGCCCCTTAGCGCAGTTAGGCTGCAAAAAAGTGCCAATCATGTGGTATCGCCGTACTCGGGAGATGTAGTATAATGTGTTTTGGGGTGTATTTTTACACATACCCATGCTGGGTGGGAGAAATACCTCTGTAAATGACAATTGTTTGATTTTTTTTTTTTACACACAATTGTCCATTTACAGAGAGATTTCTCCCACCCAGCATGGGTATGTGTAAAAATACACCCCAAAACACATTATACTACTTCTCCTGAGTACGGCGATACCACATGTGTGACACTTTTTTGCAGCCTAGGTGCGCTAAGGGGCCCAACGTCCTAATCACAGGTCATTTTGAGGCATTTGTTTTCTAGACTACTCCTCACGGTTTAGAGCCCCTAAAATGCCAGGGCAGTATAGGAACCCCACAAGTGACCCCATTTTAGAAAGAAGACAC
The DNA here is from genome assembly GCF_040937935.1 of Hyperolius riggenbachi. Classification (NCBI taxonomy): domain Eukaryota; kingdom Metazoa; phylum Chordata; class Amphibia; order Anura; family Hyperoliidae; genus Hyperolius; species Hyperolius riggenbachi. Next base: position 237,670,743 of record NC_090654.1, on the reverse strand, counting down.
CCCAAGGTATTCCGTTAGGTGTATGGCGAGTTCATAGAAGATTTTATTTTTTGTCACAAGTTAGTGAAAAATGACACTTTGTGAAAAAAAAACAAAAATCAATTTCCGCTAACTTATGACAAAAAATAAAATCTTCTATGAACTCGTCATACACCTAACAGAATACATTGAGGTGTCATTTTTCTAAAATGGGGTCCGTTTCTGGGGTTCCTATACCGCCCTGGCATTTTACGGGCCCAAAACCGTGAGTAGTCTGGAAACCAAATGTCTCAAAATGACTGTTCAGGGGTATAAGCATCTGCAAATTTTGATGACAGGTGGTCTATGAGGGGGCGAATTTTGTGGAACCGGTCATATGCAGGGTGGCCTTTTAGATGACAGGTTGTATTGGGCCTGATCTGATGGATAGGAGTGCTAGGGGGGTGACAAGAGGTGATTGATGGGTGTCTCAGGGGGTGGTTAGAGGGGAAAATAGATGCAATCAATGCACTGGGGAGGTGATCGGAAGGGGGTCTGAGGGGGATCTGAGGGTTTGGCCGAGTGATCAGGAGCCCACACGGGGCAAATTAGGGCCTGATCTGATGGATAGGTGTGCTAGGGGGTGACAGGAGGTGATTGATGGGTGTCTCAAGGTGTGATTAGAGGGGGGAATAGATGCAAGCAATGCACTGGCGAGGTGATCAGGGCTGGGGCCTGAGGGCATTCTGAGGGTGTGGGCGGGTGATTGAGTGCCCTAGGGGCAGATAGGGGTCTAATCTGATAGGTAGCAGTGACAGGGGGTGATTGATGGGTAATTAGTGGGTGTTTAGGAAAGAGAACAGATATAAACACTGCCCTTGGGAGGTGATCTGACGTCGGATCTGCGGGCGAACTATTGGTGTGGGTGGGTGATCAGATTGCCCGCAAGGGGCAGGTTAGGGGCTGATTGATGAGTGGCAGTGACAGGGGGTGATTGATGGGTGGCAGTGCCAGGGGGTGATTGATGGGTGGCAGTGACAGGGGGTGATTGATGGGTGATTGACAGGTGATCAGTGGGTTATTACAGGGAAGGACAGATGTAAATAATGCCCTGGCGAATTGATAAGGGGGGGGGGTCTGAGGGCAATCTGAGCGTGTAGGCGGGTGATTGGGTGCCCGCAAGGGGCAGATTAGGGTCTGATCTGATGGGTAACAGTGACAGGTGGTGATAGGGGGTGATTGATGGGTAATTAGTGGGTGTTTAGAGGAGAGAATAGATGTAAACACTGCGTTTGGGTGGTGATCTGATGTCGGATCTGCGGGCGATCTATTGGTGTGGGTGGGTGATTAGATTGCCCGCAAGGGGCAGGTTAGGGGCTGATTGATGGGTGGCAGTGACAGGGGGTGATTGATGGGTGATTGACAGGTGATCAGGGGGGATAGATGCATACAGTACACAGGGGTGGGGGGGCTGGGGGGGGGGGGTCTGGGGAGAATCTGAGGGGTGGGGGGGTGATCAGGAGGGGGCAGTGGGCAGGGGGGGAGATAAAAAAAAAATAGCGTTGACAGATAGTGACAGGGAGTGATTGATGGGTGATTAGGGGGGTGATTGGGTGCAAACAGGGGTCTGGGGGGTGGGCAGGGGGGGGGGGGGGGTCTGAGGGGTGCTGTGGGCGATCTGGGGCAGGGGGGGGAGAAATCAGTGTGCTTGGGTGCAGACTAGGGTGGCTGCAGCCTGCCCTGGTGGTCCCTCGGACACTGGGACCACCAGGGCAGGAGGCAGCCTGTATAATACACTTTGTAAACATTACAAAGTGTATTATACACTTTGTATGCGGCGATCGCGGGGTTACCATCCCGCGATCGCTCCGCCCATGCCCTTAAATGGACCGCCGCCTCTGTGGGTGAGCCGGTCCTTAAGGGCTCCACTTCCCGGCCGCCTCTGTGCGTTAGGCGGTCGGGAAGTGGTTTAAGTATCGGAAAGAGGAAAACAGCTCTGAAAACGCTAGATCACAGCGGTTTTCCAGGTGTTTTTGTTACAGAAGCTGCTCAGTAACAGCTTTACTGTAACAATATTTGAAATCTGCTACACAAAACCGCTCCAAATAACGCTAGGCATGTTTAGAAAACGTCTCTAAGGGCCCGTTCTCACCTGAGCGGGAAGCAGCGATTCCCGCTCGTTTTGCAAAAACCGCTACACAATGTAGCAAGTGGCAGTTTTATCACTGCCGCGGTCGTGGTTAGCGATAACCGCAACCGCGCTGCATGCGGCGGCTTGCCGGCGACGAGCGTTCTGCGATTAGCGATCGCAATCGCTCCAAAACCGCCGCAGTGTCCAGTGATTTTTCCACGTTAATCGTGGGAAAAATCACTCCTGCAAGGTTTTGCGATTATAAGTGTGAACGGGCCCTGAGCATACCTAGAATCGCTCTGAAATCTGCTTCAAACATCTCTAGTGATTTGCAGATCTGCTAGAGGTTTTTGGTGTGCACTGGGCCTAAATGTGCATGTATGTCACTGTGATTCCACAACTCTTTCACTATCCTTTTAGTAGTGCTTGCTGTTTTCTGATCTAACACACATGAAGTTTGGAAAGACTCACCACCTATGAAAAGCAGTGTTGTGGAGTTGGTACAAAAATCATCCGACTTCTCCGTTTATGATACCTTTGACTCCAGGTACCCAAAAATTGCTCCGACTCCTCGACTCCACTGCACTGGCAGGGCTGCGGAGTCAGTTCAAAAATCATCCGACCACAACTCAGACTCCTCAGTTTATGAAGCCATCAACTCCGGGTACCCAAAAATTGCTTTCACTCCAACTCCACAGCCCTTAATAAAAAGTCATTTGTGAATTAATACAGTTCACAGATTAGCGAGGGCAGTTTTACAAAAGTCAAAGCTGTCCTGGCGTGTACAGGTGCTTTGCTGTGAATGCGGAAATGTCTGAGTGATGGAGATTGGGGTGCAACGCATTGGTGAGAGGTGACCACCCATATATGCCAGGATGTACTTGCTCATCCTCATTCACAGGCCTGTCTCTGAGAATCATTTACTTACAGAGTCTAAAGAAGACCTGAACTCAGAACTTCCTCTGTGCTCTAAAAGCTATACAACAGCATAATAACCTTTAGGTCTCATTCAAAACGCTTTTGCAATGAATCTCTATGAGAAGGTTCATATTAGCGCGTTGTGTCCACATCCTAAAGACATGACTGTCTTTGACCACAGACTTTAGGAGAACACCAGGGACCTCGCTGGCTACTGTGGGTTGGAGGAAACCCCAGGTAAGTCCAGATTGCATTTTTACAGAGAACTCAGGGTTCCTTTAATTTAGTGTTGAGATATTTTGATGGGGCAGCAAATTTACACTGTTATGCAGCGTAAGCTTCCCTTACTTTGCTAAGAAGAGGGAAGCCTCCTTCCCACTATGTCCTCCGGTCCTCCATTGGCCCTCACAGACCCTACAAAGATTACCAACCAGGGCTTGTCGGCAATCTGATTGGGGCCGCGTTCCTCTTTAGGCACGGCTGCACGGAGCCTGCGCAAGTACGGCCGCGTCTGAGCAGTGAGCCAGACCCGCTAGTGCAGAAGCATCTCCATGCTACTGCGCAGACACAGCCATGGCTGCACTCGTGCCAGAAGAGAAACACGGCCCAGATCAGCTGGAGGATCCCGGGCAGAAGTCTCTGGAGGATCTAGAGGCTTTCTTCTCCTTAGGTAAGTAAGTATTGGTTTCTGAACCTCAGCTTCGGCAACTCCTTATGGCTTTCATTTTTCCTTTGCAAATCAAGTTCAACATGTCTTATTCCTTTGGGTTTCACCTGCTTTTTTTTATTTTATGTTGCTGGCTTATTGCAAACGAGTATGCATGGTAGATACAGAAGAAACTCCTATCGCAGCGCAAATTGTTCAGCTGAATCTTCCTCGGCTGTGGAGTCAGAGTCAAGGAGTTGGAGTAATTTTGGGTACCTAGAGTTTGTGTCAGAGTCATGGGCTTCATAAACTGAGGAGTCGGAGTCAGATGAATTCTTGCGATAAATCCTGAGATACCCGGATACACAACTGCATGGCTGCTATTTCACTTTCGTTTCAGCAATCCTGCGATATAACTCAATAAGCTCAAACTGCACTTTTTGCAGCCATGGCAACCAGAGCTGTGGAGTCAGAGCAATTTTGGGTACCTGGAGTTAAAGTCAGAGTTGGTGGTTTCATAAACTGAGGAGTCTGAGTCGGATGATTTTTGTACCAAATCTACTAAGTAGACTAAGGAGCCGGAGCCATTTTGGGTACCTGGAGACGGAGTTGGAGTCTGAGTCGGTAGTTTCATAAACCGAGGAGTCGGATGATTTTTGTACCGACGCCACAGCCCTTGAATCTTCCTCATTTCTGAGTCAGTATACGAATACTTACCTACAGAAAGCACCGATTTTCTCTAGTTGTGTAGAGACTACATATCCACGTTTCCAGCAGGAAAGCCGCAGGCCGTCCTCATTTGTGGGAACAAGCGCAACACACTGCAGGAAAGATTCCCATGTCCTAGTTTGTTCTTTTCCGAACCCCCTAATGAGACCATGTATGGACAATACAGCTATAATGTGGAAAGACAAATCTAGAGCTCAGGAGCCGGTCGGAAGATGCTAACAATTCTGGCTTGCATACAAATTTAATGCAAATTGTTCACAGTTTAGAACTGGACCAATTAAATGAACTTCTTGCTTTTTCTTGAGCAAATTCTAAGGAGGCATACACATCCAATTTTGATTTGCCACTAAGCAATTTTACCACCTCTCCACATTATGAAGACCACCATTTTTGAATGCTATGGACCAGCTTGTGTAGGTGAGCTCTCACACCACATGGAAGGGGTAAAAATGGCCAAATTGGAAGTGTGCACCAGGCTTAAGATGCATTAAACGTGCATATTAGCAGTCAGAAGTCAGGAAGAAACTCTTGGAGGCCAGTGCCATTGGCAACATAACTAAAAAGTTAAGGTACCCGTACATCTAGCGATGTAAGGGCAGATTCGACCAAAAAACAAATCTCTCTCTAATAGAATCTGATTAGAGAGAGATCTGACAGCTGCCCATACACCGCAGATCAATTCCCAATCAATTTGATGCTGAAATTGATCCAGAATCGGCCTTGTGCGCCGCATCTGTCGCTGTGCCCTAATGTAAAATGTCCCCCCGGTGCCCAGTGTAAAATATACATTACCTGTCCGTGGCCTGCGCTTGTCCTCCGCTGGCTTCCGAGATTCCTCCTGCATTCATGTGCGCCCCATGTGGTTTCCTGGTATAGTAAGGGTGCGCATGTGTGACAGCACGCGCGCCCTTACTAGGACACCACGTGTGGCGCACAGGTATGGACAGCAGAGTGCCCCTGGAGCAGCGGAAGGACAAGCGCAGGCCGGACAGGTAATGTATACCTTACACTGGTCACAGGGGGACATTTTACATTAGGGGACATCAGGGGGTTTGTCTCGTTCGAGCGTCGCAAAATTGCACGCCATTCCCAAAGCCCACCCAACATCTTGCAGCAGGCGCGATCAAGAATGCGACCAATTTTCGTCACACAATTGTCAGGCATGCACTTGGAGGCACCAATTTTCATCCAATACTATGATAATAATCAAATTGGATGGTTGATCGGCCGCCAAGTCGCCTGATGTATGGCCACCTTTAGGTGCTAGACTAGGCTACCTGGTATTTGTCCAGTCCTAGCCTGGCTTGCTTTACAGCAGTGGCACTTTAGGATTAATGCACTTAATCCCCTTACAGTAATAACTTGCCTTGAAAAGCGTTTTTGACAAAGGACCTGTTAGGGTCTAAAACGGACTAGTGTTGTCGCGTCTACATATAACCTCATAATATATCAAGGAGTCAAACACTGTTTTTGTACAGTATATAACTTCAAAATGACTCATTGCACTATTCTGCATTTAATTTGAGCTGGAAAACACGTGGTGTACGTTACAATTGAATAAAACGCAATTTTGAGAAACATACCGTATTTTTCACTGCTAGTCTACTTTAAAGAGGAACTGTTGTGAAAATATTAAAATTTAAAACACATACAAACAAAAAGTACATTTCTTCCAGAGTAAAATGAGCTATAAATTACTTTTCTCCTATGTTGCTATCACTTACAGTAAGTAGCAGAAATCTGACATTTCCGACAAGTTTTGGGCTAGTCCATCTCTATATGGGAGATTCTCAGCATGGCCTTTATTCTTTAAAAAGACATTCCCTGAAAAAGATTTACTGATGCTGGCCAGCCTCCCTGCTCACCGTACACGTCTTTGGCAGTTGAAAGGAGCAACTGCCATTCACTAAGTGCTTTTAAAAATAAAGAAAACCCTGAGAACCCCCCGTGAAAAGATGGGCTAGTCCAAAATCTGTCAGATTTCTACTACTTACAGTACGTGACAGCAACATAAGAGAAAAGTTATGTATGGCTAATTTTACTCTGGAAGAAACCAGGGCTGTGGAGTCGGTACAAAAATCTTCCGACTCCAACTCCTCAGTTTCTGAAACCACGACTCCAACTCCAGGTACCCAAAATGGCTCAGACTCCGACTCCTCAGTCTAATACTTAACAGGGCTGTGGATTTTGTACAAAAATCATCCGACTCCTCAGTTTATGAAATCAACGACTCCGACTCCAACTCCGGTGCCCAAAATTGCCCCGACTCCGTCTCATCGACTCCCACTCCACAGCCCTGGAAGAAACGTACTTCTTATTTGTATATATTTACATGTATTTTAAATTTTAGGATTTTAGTGACAGAGGTTCTTTAAGAGGAAGTAGGAAAACTAATAAGAAACAGTTCTCCAATCACAGCGCTCTTACAGAACAAAGCGCTGTGATTGGAAAAATAGCGTGGGCGTAGTTTACTACAACCTATTAGAAACCTAGCCGTTTGAGAGGGTGCTGTCCACCTAATCACACTAGCTGAATTTACCTATGAGGTTTCCTGCTGGGTCCTCTAAAGTAGACTAGCACCTATTTTTCTGGACATCCTCCCAAAAACTATTTAGTGGGTGCAGTGAACACCTATTGGGATTAAACTTCTCTATACAACCACAGTCTTGGACTATGAGTAGCATAGACAGCATGGGACTTGGAGTTCCAAACAAAGCTGAGAGACCGGCGGTACCTGTCACTAATCTAAAGAATGAAGAGATAGCGCCCCAGTCTTCTCTCCAGCCCCAGCACTCACCTTCTTTAATGCTGGTACAAACAGTCCACGCCATTTGGTGCTGTTCTCGTCACTGAAGAAGTCGTAGTTCTGTGGTGATTGCTGCATGGTGCTGGCCTCATGGGACTCAGTCTGACTCTAGCCCAGAGCTGGGCTGTAGTAATGTTCAGGCTGTCCTCTGTCTACCGAAGACCAGAGCAGAGGTTCCACAACACTCTTCCGACTGTCTTCTGTGAGGCCCTGAGCAAGCTGCCGTGCTGCTTCCAAAACACTCTCTAGCCTGGTCTGCTCAGATCAGAGCTACTATACTTGTACCAGAGGTCGGGAGCCCTTCGGTTTTCTACCAGACACAATGCCACAGACTTGTTAAGGCAAATCGCTACTACTGTGCAGTTTAGTATCTGGCACATAAACGGGCTCTAGCATTTTATCGAACAAAGGGGTTCCAGGTCAAGCAAATTTTATACATACAGGACAATAGTATAGTTGAGTCTTTACTATGAAAGTCAACAATGGTGCTCTCTAATGCATGCAAGACAGTTATGCTTTTAACTGGACTGCAATGCTGCTGACTACCACAGCTAGGAGCTCAGCTCTAATAATCCACTAGTGCAGTCAGGAATACAGGGGTTATTCACTGTCTAGCCTGGGTTGGTGTACAATGCTGCAAGATACCAAAAAACAACACACAAGCTTTCAAAATAGCAGACTCTTTAGCATGGACAGGGGTGCAACTACTGATTCTAGGAGGCACAGGAGAACGTTTTCACTGGACTCTCAAATGAGGTACAATATTGTTGTCAAGGACTGGGAGAGATGCTGCTCTGCTGACTCTAGCACAGTGGAGGGTACAGCAAAACTGACTCTAGGGGATAGGTCTGTTGACTATACTGCTGATTGGGGTATATGCTATGTTGTCTCGCTAACCCAGAAGGGTACAGCTCTGATGTCACGCCAAACCAAAGAGTGGTACAGCTCTGATGTCACTCCAAACCAAAAGATGGGTACAGCTCTGATGTCAAACCAAAGAGGGGTACAGTTCTGATGTCACTCCAAACCAAAGAGGGGTACAGCTCTGACGCCTCTGTAGTCCACAGAGGGGGAGATGCTGTGCTGTCTCTCCAGCCCAGAGGGGTACAGTTCTGATGCCTCTGTAGTCCAGAGGGGGTGGGGGAATGGTGTGCTGTCTCTCCAGCCCAGAGGGGTACAGTTCTGATGTCACTCCAAGTCCAAGAGGCACAGCTTTGATGTCACTCCTAACCAAAGAGGGGTACAGGTCTGATCCCTTTGTAGTCCAGAGAGGGGGAGACACTATGCTGCCACTCCAGCCCAGAGGGGTATAGCTCTGGTGTCTCAAAGCCAGAGATGGGGAGACACAGTGCTGTCGCTCCAGCACAGAGGGGTACAGTTCTGGTGTCTCTGTAGTCCAGAGAAGGGAAGACGGTGTGCTGTCACTCCAGCCCAGAGGGGTACAGCTCTGATGCCTCTGTAGTCCAGAGAGGGGGAGACACTATGCTGTCTCTCCAGCCCAGAGGGTTACAGCTGTTGCTATCTCTAATGCACAGAATCCTCAGCTCTGCTACTCTCCAACACAGCCTGGGTTACAGGAGGCCAGTATCTGTGTGACAGCCACAGGCCACTCTCTCCTCCAGCACGGATCAGGCCGCTGTCCCTGCCGCTCTCCAGCACAGTCCTCTCAGACACAGCACAGGCTTGCTCGGGCCTGCGTCTCCTCTGCAGCAGGGAGGGCTGCGTTGTATGCTGCCGGCGGGATAGGGCCCCTGGCTGCCCCCCGCTCCTTCATGCTGGGCCCGCCTCAGGCTGCTGGATGGGGGGATGTTTTTGTGATGGGATCCGGCTTCCTATGGGACCGTGTCCTGAAATATCAGCCCAGCCCCAGCACGGTGCAGCGAGCATGCCCGGGACCGGCGGGGGGAGGGCCGGGGAGGAGCCGCCGCAACTTTCCACACAGGACACAGGAGAGGAGGGGGGAAACCTGTCCCTGGAAACTGCTATTCCTGGAATAGCTCCACTGGGGACCACCAGAAACTCTAGCGTAATACACCAATGATTATAAATTATAACTGAGCATTCCAGTGTTTAACATGGAGCTCTACATCTTTATACAATTTGGATAGAATGAACATTGTAAAGAGAATTGAAAAAAAAAAATGTGAAACAAGATTCAACATTTTCTGTGGTTCAAATTCACCATTTCCCAAGCTCACCAAAAATCTGTACTTTTGAACTTAAAAGCCTGGTACACTTTCAATTTTTGATTGGCCAATTTTACCACCAATATGTAGTATGAAGGTCAACAGACAGATTTTGATTACTATGAGCAGATTTTGTAGGTAAACACTCAGGCCTCATTTACATCATTTTGCGGAGAAGGCCATGCAATTGGAACGCAACCCATATTATCGCACGCCATCTGTGTCGCTATACGCTGCTGATCCCATTCACTATAGTGAATATGTCAGCACTGTGATTCCCTAAAAATGCATGCAGCAGTGTGTTAGCGCATCACACTGCTGTGCAGCACATATGATGGGAACGGCTGCCGTTCTTGCGTGTCGCATGCTATACGCATGCCGAAATGGGCACGGCAGCGCCTTAGACTACAGGTAGGTGGTAACATTGGTCAGTGATTGGCTGAAGCTGTGTACTACCAACATACGTATATGTATGCCGCCGGTGAGCTGGGTGCAGGGTGAGCCAAACAACGGCTGTCACTCAAATTCCCAGCGGCGAAAAAAATACTATTCCCCCTCTGAGTCGTTGCAACTCGGACGGGGATGCGCCCCACGCGTATAACATTGCTGCTATGGGGGCGCCTAGTTTCTGCGCTAAACGTAGTAACCACCTGCTTCGGTGTACCAGGCTTTAAATTGTACCAGAGAAGAGTGAATACAAAAAATGTATACATACCCGGAGCTTCCTCAGCCCCCTCCAGCGTTATTGCTCCCACGGCGCCATCCTCAGGCTTCTGCATCTTCGGTAACGGGTCCCATCATTTTGGCCAGTCAGTGCATGTGCAGTGCGCTCCTCCGTTTCGCCCCCAGCTACAGGAGCGAGACGGAGGAGCGCACTGTGCATGCGCCGACTGGCCGAAATGACAGGTTAGATAAGGGATAACTAGGGACAGTCAGTAAGAATGGGGCAAATAATTCAGAGCTGATGTAGAATTATGCAAATTCTGTATACAAATTTGTGTAGCTTGATAATGGACTATTCGAATTCCACCTTGACGGGATTGGACTATTTTCACAGTATAGGTCATATCCTATTTCTAAGGTGTGATACAGCGGCGTAACTACAGGGAAGCAGCCCCGGCAACTGCAGGGGGGCTTGGAGCTGTAAGAGGGGCCCCAACAACTACTTCACTCCCTCCAATAAAGGGGTCCATGCTTCAGATCAGGTGTTTTTGTAGCTACACATATTATGAGTGTGAAGATTACAATGTCCACACTTGTTTTATGGGGTACATAGTATCCAGGCGCCGGGCGAGTTGAATGACGGCTCTCCATGCTACCGCTAAACTCCCAGGCGGCATTAAATACTATTACCCCTCCGAGATGTAATTCGGGGTCTGGCGATCACCAGAGTCCCGCATTCCACCACTCACTACCGCACGTCCATGTCCTACGTCCAGCAGAAGGAGGAAGTGCGGTAGTGAGTAATGGAAAGCGTCCCATAGGTCGCGTATTACAGCGGTGACACGCATAGGATCCCCGGACTTCTTGGTAAGTTAACCCTCCCATCCCGCGGTCACATGTGCAGTAATTAACCCTCATTAGCACTCGAAATTCAAGTACTGCCGTACATGAAAGCCCATCCCTGGAGCTCAGCGCCGAAATGAAGTGCTTCGTGTTTTATGACCTTTGCAAGATGGGCCTCCAGGCAGTGAGGGTCACCAGGGGTAGGCAAGGGAAGGGTGTTAACATTGGGAAGCCCCATCAAAGTTTTGCTGGGGGGCCATATGATTTCTAATTACTACTCTGGGGCAATGCGACTTTTCGGCACCAGTGCGTTGTGAGCGTATCACTGTGAAAGAACCCTTATAGTTGAAGCGCAGCACACTTTTCATGCACTGTGCGCATCACTGTATGTGTCACATTGCATGAGTAACACACAATGCGACATTGCAATCCTGTTACTTTGCAATCCTGTCTCCAAATGCTAATACAGTATAATATATTGGGCAGGTGAGCTCTCACACTACATGGTAGTGGTAAAATTGGCCAATGATTGACCAATCAAAATTGGTTGGGTATACCAGGATGTGTGCAAATACGGCTAGGGGGATTCAGATGCATACTTGCATTGTAATGTGCTGACATTGCTTCTCAAAAGAGGCACCTGACAAATGGGCTGACAAATGGTAACCTAGGGAGTTTAGTTGAGCTAGAGCCGCTAGAAGCATATTTACAAGAAGGTAAAATGATGCCCTGATCAATAATGCAACATACTTGTTTCTTGCACCTTTTTAAGGCTACTCAGGCATTGTTCACATTAAAATCACTGAAGCCCCTCCCGGCGCTTACCTGCGCGCTACGATTTTGTGTAAAGCGCTTTTCAAAGCGCTTTTACAGAGCATTTTTTTTTCACTTCCTGACGCAAATCAGGAAGTGAACTCTTTGACCCGGAAAATAATAAATAAAATGTGTTTATTCTTAAAAGCACAAACGCAATCGCCAGAGTTTTTGCGTTTTTCCTTTACCTTCCATTGTAGCAAAATCACCCTAAAAATGGTGCAGGTAGTGCTTTGGTCAGCGGAAAGCTGAGGAAACGCGCAGATATAAACAGTCCCATAAGGATTCATTGCACAAGCGCTTTTAAGACGATTTTCAAAATCGCTGGCGCTTAAAGAGGAACTGTAACGACAAAACGGCCCCTGGGGGGTACTCACCTCGGGTGGGGGAAGCCTCAGGATCCTAATGAGGCTTCCCACGCCGTCCTGCGTCCCTCGGGGGTCTCGCTGTAGCCCTCCGTGCAGCGGTGACGCAATATTTACCTTCCTGGCTCCTGCGCAGGCGCTCTGATGCCTCTCGGCGCCGAAGTAGGCGGAAATACCCGATCGCCGTCGGGTCTGCTCTACTGCGCAGGCGCAAGTTTCCGGCGCCTGCGCAGTAGAGCGGACCCGACGGAGATCGGGTATTTCCGTCTATTTCCGTGCCGAAAGTCGCCACAGCGCCCCCGCTGGAGCCAGCAAAGGTAAATATTGAACTGACAGTCGGCACAGTCGCCGGCTGTTCGGAGGGCTGCGGCGAGACCCCCGTGGGACAGAGGACAGCGTGGGAAGCCTCATTAGGATCCGGAGGCTTCCCCCACCCGAGGTGAGTACCCCCCAGGGGAGGTTTTTGTTGTTACAGAGTCTCTTTAAGAAATAGTGAAAATGCCCTAGGTGTGAACACGCCCTTACACACTATGCAGGTGAAAAGTCACATCACACGTTAAGAGTGTGAGGCGAAGCAAACAGAACATTGAAAGTATGCTTCACTGCCTCTGTAAACACACACGTCCGTTAAACGCACAGCATACATTGCGCTATTCTGATGGAACCTTCCACACTGCACTATTGATGCGAAACTTAACATAACGTAACATACATTGCACTACATTGCAATGTGATTATACTTTCTGTTGCAACAAAACACAATGGATACAGATGTGTGTTCCATAGAAAACGTATGGTGGAAACACATCTGCTACCGACTCAAACCAGAGATGAAATACCGTCCAAGCATACAGTGAACTGTCCAAAGCACCGTTTGAGATCCAGCTATGTGAACCAGGACTTGCAGAATGTGGTAAAAATCCATCTCATGGTCATTTTTAGGATTTCCTTTAGGCTGGGAGTACAGCGATTTGCGCAGAAAAGCATGGATTTTAGGGCTCTTTTACACTATCCTGCTGTGCTTGTGTTTTGTGGTGAGAGTCTGATTGCATGCAATTTACAAAACACAAGCACGCAGTTTGAAATGGAAATCGCAGCCACTGTTTTAAACTAACACATTGCGATTGCGCAATAAAGCTGGGACCACACTTGCTTAGGGCTTGATGAGTGTTTGCAGATTTTTTTAAGCTCTGGCGAGAAATCGCCCTAAAAGCAATTGTGCAATGATTTCCTATGAGAGTGTTCACATGTAAGCGGTCACATTTTCAGCAAAACGCAAACGCGCTAGATGTACAATTTTTTAATCGCTTTTACTATAATGGAAGGTATAGGAAAAGCACAAAACGCTTGAAAAATCACTTTGTATAGAGATTTTCCAAGCGCTTTTAAGAATAAATACATTGTATTTATTCTTCTCCGGGTCAAAAGGTTCACTTCCTGACTGACGTCAGGAAGTGAAAATCTCAATCGCTCAGCAAAAGCGCTTAGAAAAGCGCTTACAAAAGCGCTTTTCTAAGCTCAAAGCACAGGGAAAAGCGCTTTGAAAAAAGCTCAATAAATCGCTCATCGCTTGCGACAGAGCTGGCGATTTATAATGTGAACAAGGCCTTAGGGCTGGTGCACACCGAGCGGCTTTTTCAGCGTTTCTGCAGCCGCTTGCGGCTGCGGATCCGCTTGGTCAATGTATCTCAATGGGGTGGTGCACACCAGAGCAGGAGGCGTTTTGCAGAAACGAAAAATGCCGGGGTGAGGCATTTTTTGGATTGCGGGTGCGTTTCTGCCTCAATGTTAAGTATAGGAAAAACGCAAACCGCTCTGAAAATCGCCTGTTCAGAGCGGTTTTGACGGCGTTTTTGTTACAGAAGCTGTTCAGTAACAGCTTTACTGTAACAATATATGAAATCTACTATACTGAAATCCGCTGCAGCAATCGGCAAAACGCTAGCAAAACGCCATAGAAAAATAACAAAAAGCGTTTCAAAATCTGCTAGCATTTTGCGGATCTGCTAGCGGTTTTTGGTGTGCACCAGGCCTTAAAGAGGAACTCCAGTGAAAATAATGTAATAAAAAAAGTGCTTCATTATTACAATAATTATGTATAAATGATTTAGCCAGTGTTTGCCCATTGTAAAATATTTTAAATCTCTGATTTATATTCTGACATTTATCACATGGTGACATTTTTACTGCTGGCAAGTGATGTAGCTGCTGCTTGCTGTTTAGGCAGTTGGAAACAGCTGTAAACAGCCATTTCCCACAATGCAACAGGGTTCACAGACAGGAAACTGCCAAGAGTACATACTCAGAATTTCTTTGTGGGAGGGGCTTCACCACAATATCAGCCATACAGCACCCCCTGATGGTCTGTTTGTGAAAAGGAATAGATTTCTCAAGTAAAAGGGGGTATCAGCTACTGATTGGGATAAAGTTCAATTCTTGGTCGGAGTTTCTCTTTAAACAACTTTTCTACCACGATTCACATGCAAATAAAAAACTGAGTACCTGCCGCATAAGATTGCATCTCGCAATTTCCATAGACGGCTGACGAATGCCTGAAGCAGGGATCACACTTGGGTCCATGGAAAAACTGCCATAGTTGTCCACTGCCAATTTTTGTTTTATGAAGTGCATTTTTTTCCTCTCTTGCTAAAAAGGCAGATTATTATAAATGCAAATACATTCAAACACGCAAATTCAGAAATTCAAATGCAGAGAAAAACGCAGAAACGTCACATTTGGGAGAATTGCACACTTTTTCCACACATACAGAAACACTTCTAATGTAACAGCCCATGTTAATAAATGGGTTGGCTCACATTGGGCATACGTGTAAAATGGCCGTGGCCAAATTTCGGTGTACGGTGAAAAGACTCACCCTGTGCCTGGTGAAAGTCCCCTCACCTCATTGCAAAGCATGAGTATTGATCAGATCAGAAATTTGGTTTATGTTGCAACCCCGGGGAGGGGGGTTGCACGTAATTCCAGCACCGGCTGTCGCTAGCGGCCGTATTACCTCTTTTTTTTTTTCTGATTTGAGCTCCGGCAATCGCCAGCACCCAAATAAGTCACTGAGCACTGCTGTAGCCTTAATTTTCATGACCTATGGCGGTGCCCAAATTATCCTAGCAGCTCTGTGCTGAAATTAGCTGTCTTGCACATTAATGCAGCTCCCGCATGCGGGGAAAAACGTTGCTGCATATAGTACTTTTTTTGCACCCTGCGTGTGATTCCTTTTGCCGACAGTCAACTGCTTTCAGCTGATGCATGTGGAAATTGCATTACTAGATCAAAATCTCATTGTGAATTGTGCAGCAATGCAATTTTCATGCAGGCTATAGACTAACATTATAGGCCATTTCCTCAGCAACACTGTGATTCTTTTAAAATTGCATACGCACTGCATGCAGCATTTTTTAGAGCGATTCAGCTTGAATGAATGTGAACGCATATTTATTCAAAAATTGCTCTGAAAATAACTTTGTAAAATGGCTAAGCACTAACGATTGAGATTTTTGGTGTGAACAAAGGCTAAAAGCAATCCCTGAAAGAGTGACACAATTCAATGGCCAGAAACTTTGTATAGGTCCTTTCCATGGAGTGCTTTTTTAAAGAATGAGGCCCCTTTTACACTTGCTTCGAAATGCTGCGTTGTGTTACCCTATTTCACAGCAGGGTAATGCAACGACAATGCAAAGCAATGGAGTCTAGCACACTTACCGCTTCACGTCCCGTTGCGCCGGAAGCAACCGATCCACTGACAAACCACCAAAAAGGTAACATTACTGTCCGACTTCAGCGGCGACAGTAATGTAAGTAAATGGACGACGCAGAGATTATAAAAATGTTGGCGTTGGGGCACGCATGCTCGGAACGACAGGAAAACCCGGGAATCCCAGTGACATACCTTCTGTCCAGCAGGGAGTACGTCACTGCCGCATTGTCATATGTTTGTGATTCTGTGCATCGCGGTGCGGTGGGGGTGGGGCATTGCACCGCAAAATGCACATTGCATTTTGTTTTCCATACTAACATTAATAAATGGTCTTAAAAAAGCTACACTTAGAGGCGATTATATTATTTTATTTTTTTATGATATCTCTGGACTGGTATCTGGAACTCTTGAGAACTATTGGTTGGAGAGGGAGATTGGCAGGAGGAGAGAGAGCTACTGATCTTTTTGAGTCTGTAATAGACCCCGTGATTCAGGTCTAATTATAATTATATTTGGTAAATCTATTCCAAGAAGGTGATGGAACACTGAGTTTGCGATGAAGACATATATTGTAAGGTTAAAAATGACCACACACGTTACAATTTTTCTAATCAATTTTACCCCAATTCAATTATTAAAGGGATTGATTGGGCCAAGGAATCGAAAGGTTGTTTTTTTTTTTTTTTGATCGAGAAATGGAGTGGCACATGACATGCGTGATGTCACACGGCAGGTGGAGGAGCGGATTGCTTGCAGGTAGGCGGTCTGGGGGACACTGTACACATGCCTGATTATTGGCTGAGGTGGTCGTTACCGGCCGCCTCAGATGACTTTAATCAAGCATGTGTACATAGCTTATATGTTTTGTTTTTGTTTTTTTTGTGGTAACACTGCTGTGATGAGCATTTCTCTTCCAGCTACCAGCTCTTAAACCTCATACTCACTGAGGCATTTCTGTCACCTGGCAGGGATTGGCACGTGATCCCTTGGGCAAAAGTGCACTTGGGACCTTTTTTCATAGTTTGGGCAACATCTGGGAAAATAACAGCAGGCAGTGCAGGGGACTGTACTACATCTGGCACAAGATGTGTCACCCCTCCCCCTTCCTATCCCATGGGCAATGTGTCTCCTCGCTCTCTACACACAGCCTGCAGTGAGTGAATGTGCAGAGCAGCAGGGTGAGTAGAGAGAATGATTGCTGTGCTGCAGCTGGGACATTAGCAGGGAGAGGTGTCAGGATGTGTTTAATGCTTCCGAAGTTGCCTGTCATTAGAAGTTATGTGCACTGGCTGCTGTAATACCGGAGTGCCCTAGACTATTAATCATTTATCCTGATCAGAGTAATTAATCAATAATGCAGGGCAGTCTGCTGTTGCAGAAGCCAGTGGCACTGACATCCTCTGCAGCATTGCAGAGTACAGTTTCATAACAGTTAGCTCCATCCACATCCTGATGACTCCTTTTCCCCAAAAATCCCCCAAAACTTGCAGCGACACGCTCGGTGTCCAGACCCGTCAACCCTCCCATCAAAAAATTGTTTTTGGGGTTGTCTGTAAATAATCAGCATCGGATGTAAAATTCCTTCGGTATGCCACTGGTGCCCAGTGCAGATGCACCATGTATTTTTGCTATGGAGGGGGCGGAGGGTCAAGCAGCACAGGACAGAGTGTTAGCATGGGTGGGGGAGAACAACGTGATCAGGCAGTGCTCGGGGATCACTAAAGATCTATCCGTCCGACACGGCCGAGTTCAAACCAGCGTGTGTACATAGCTTAAAACGGGGCTTATGATATTGAAAATGCTGTGTGACCTGACTGATGTGAGAGAGAATGAGGCACTCAGACTACTGTGATTGGCAGTTAGCAGGGGCTGATCACAAGCTCTTCTTTGGTCCCATGACTTGGTTGACATCTGGCCCCTTCTGATGGGAAAGCTATTCTTGTGTAGAGATGCAATGTGGCACTAGAAATACGTCTCACAAATCTTTCTAAACAGGATGCCAACATTTTGTGGGAACATGAGCCAAAACATCCCATAAGTGTATAAATAGCCCCTTAATAAGTCTCATTATAACACTAGACATACATTTACAAGTTTTGATAAATTGATGGAATTGATCCTTTTTTTTTTTTTACTAAAAAATATTGTTTGAAAAGAAATCGATCAAAGCCCCACACACTAGTATCGCCAAAACATAGATTTCAACCAAATCAATTGAGTAAGTACATTTCATACACTCACAGTTACGAGAGCAATGTTAAAGTGCATGGTCAGAAACAGTCAATCAATCTACAGTCGTTCAAAAGCAGTCAAATGAAAGCAGATTCCTGTGCCATCAACCCAAATTTTCCACCCTACTCGATCAACAGGATTTAGATTTTTAGCTTGATATCACTCAAATTGCCATACTAGTTGCAGCCATTAAAGAGAAATATCCTGTAGATGCATCAGGCATGGTTCCCAGAGATCCATTTAGAAAGCAAAAGAGGTGGTGGCAAAAGAGGAGGTGCTCTCTTGTCACAGCAGAACTTCGGTTGCGTACATATGCTCAGTTACAGTTGCCCTTCGGCTGGGTTTACACTATGTGAACTTTGTGGCGTGGACAGGGATATTAGATTTGCTGTTACCATCCAAGCCATGAACCCCTTTGTCTACAGTTGCTCTGCGGTGTCTACTGCAACAGATATGTCAGAGATAATATGCTATTTCATCTTCACCAGAAATTACTCTTCTATCCATGATTCCAGGCCCTAGCTCAATAAGGAATAAAAGCATTCTCAGACACTGTCTCACTGCGGGAAAAACTTCCATCACCCTCCTCTGGCTATCTTCCATCCCATCATCCTTTATAGGACAACTGAAGTAAGAGGAATATGGAGGCTGCCATATTTATGTCCTTCTAAACAATGCCTGGCAGTACAGCTGATCTATTTGGCTGCAGTAGTGTCTGATTCATTGCTAGTACACACCATACGATTTTCTGTTAGATTTTTCTGTTCGATTATATTCTATAAAGTATTGGTAGAGAATGGTCATTATCTATGGTGCATCGTCTTCTGGTTGTCTCCTGCTGAGTAGAACAATGCCTAATTGCTAGGCAGATAGATGGTTAGATAGATAATTTCCAACATGTTGGAAATTATCTAACAGAAAATCTAAAGGTGCCCATAGACCTAAAGATTATGAGCAGATTCGACAAAGAGACAATTTTTATCTCTAATCGAATCTGATTAAAGTTTGTCTCTTTTCAATTCTGCTCATACGCTACAGGCAGATTCCCATCTGATTTCAGCATGAAATCTTTAGGGAATCGCCTGAGCCCACTGCCCCCGCACTGCTGCTACCCCCCTAATGTATAAATGTGCCCCCCGTGTGCATTTATACATTACCTGTCCTGTTGCAGCCTCCGCGCGGTGTCCCGTAACCTCCGGGCGGCTATCCATACACGCTACTGGCGCCTAGCATCTGACTTCAGACACTATGCAACAACGTCAGACAATATGCGCCAGTAGCGCATACGGAATACCACCCGGAGGTTACGGGACACCGCGTGGAGGCTGCAACAGGACAGGTAACGTATAAATGCACACTGGGGGCACATTTATACATTGCGGCGGGGGTTTCGTCGTCTCGTCGCTCGCTCGGAAATCACTGCCGTACCGCAGCGCACCCGACCAAGCAACTTCGGCCCGAAATCTTGGCCGACCAAGTTGCCTGATGTATGGGCACCTTAACAGAAAATTGTATGGGGTGTACCTAGCATAACACCTAGAACAAGCATGCAGCTAATCTCAGATCTGTCAATAATGTCAGAAACACCTGATCTGCTGCATGCTTGTTCACGGTGTATGTTTTAAAGTATGAAGCAGAGGATCAGCAGGGCTGCCAGGCAACTGGCATTGCTTAAAAGTAAATAAATACAGCAGCTTCCTTGTCCCCCTCGCTCCTGATTTCAGCATCAAATACACTGCCTTTAAAATGTCTTTATATTGGCATGTAACCTCACCCTCCCTGCGATGTTTAGCCTAGGCTGTTTAGACATGTGTAATTCTCCTCCCAGACCATTCTGGGATACCAGGCATTATTTGTACTGGCTTTGGAACTCTCAGTAAACAGAGGACATGGCTGATTTGTTTTGATTTTCCCATTATGTCAAGCAAAAGAGGCAGGGATAATTATGGTAGACCTTAACCACTTCATGCCATAGGCTGAAGGGTTCAAATGAGAGCGCGCCTGTGTGCTACTGTGGCATGCATGCACATGTTTCAGCTAAATAGTTGGACTTTTATCAATACCCTAAAAGTGCAGAAATAGGACATTTATATATGTCCATTTTGCATTAAGTGGCCGGTATACATCAATGGCACCAATTCATCAAAGGCTGTTCAATGAAAAAAACAAAAAAACAAAAACACAAGTCGGGAAAATACAGCATTTGGTATTTTAGACTTGTGAGCTATTTCATGAATATTTTCACAGGTGTGGTAGAAGTTTGGTAACTTACCAAAGCCCATTGTAACAGCAGAAGAGTGAGTTGTCTATGTTGTTAAATGCTGTTTTCCATGCAGAGACAGCATTACAATAGTAAGAGGCATACTGACGTCCCTTTAGATGTTTGTTATACTGCCTCTGCTTGCTCTAAATCTGTTAGTCTCTTTTAGTCTTTTTTAACATTTTAATTGCCACAGCTTAGATGTACTTCCAAAAGACAGTACACATGCCCTGTTTAGGCGATTTCCCCACTAGCTCCTCTGCATCTTCAAACATAAACCTTAAGCCCAATCTACACGATACGATTCTTTGTGCGATTCGATTATGATTTTATTTAAGATCCGATTAAATCCGACATTTCCGATCGGGATTCGGGTCAATTCAATTTGCCATTGCAAAACAATGGCAAAGCAAATTGAATCGAATACCGATCGGACATGTCGGATTTAATTGGATCGTAAATAGAATCGTAATCGAATCGCACAAAGAATCGTATCGTGTAGATGGGGCTTGAGAGGTTGGCAGGTATAACCTGTTTTGATACATCTCTCTCTACTCGTCTGCCTGGGGGTAGAGAAGCTGGACCCGCCTGAGAAACCTGCGGGTCCTATCAACAGGACTTGCAGAGACAGGGGCTGTTTCTATTGGCATCTGCTCTTGTCAGTCATAGGTAATCGTCTGCTTCTGTGAGTTCCTTGAGTCCCGCACGGATTCTAACAAAGAACTGCCAGTAATGGAACTGTATTTTACCGCATGCTGTAACCTTGATGAATTGACATGTGTTGAGGCATTTACTGCACAAGTCGGTAATTTACCTCACTGCTTGGTAATTTCAACTTGTCAAGCAGTAACAGCCTTGATGAATTGACATTTTCCTAAGTTCTCGGTAAAATCATCTGTTTTCAGCATTACCGATGCTGAAGTAATGCTTTATGAATTGACACCAATATGTTGACTAAAAGTTTCACCAATAGACTATTATAAACTAACTGCCTGATATAATGTTATTTAGATTTTTCATGCTGTTTAAAAGGCAGAATTACATTTCTTTTAATTTTTGTTTTCAATAATTTGTATTGAACAGTTGTAAAACAAAATCATATGATAAAAGCATCATCATAAATTATACAGTCTAGTAGGGTAAACTGGTAAAGAAATTACCAGCAGCATTTTAGCTTAATTTTGCCATGTGTAATTGAAGCGCGACTGTAATAATGCATTCAAAACTCAACCCTCTCGGTGTCCTCGTTCCTGCGCTATCCCACATTCAAATTTGCCACCTCCCGGAGTCCTGAGAAGGCTTTGGAAGCACTCAGGTTCCTGAATGCTTCCACAGATGGGCAGCTCCGTACTGCAAGTGCTTCCAAAGATGAGCAGCTCCGTACTGCAAGTGCTTCCAAAGATGGGCAGCTCCGTACTGCAAGTGCTTCCAAAGATGGGCAGCTCCGTACTGCAAGTGCTTCCAAAGATGGGCAGCTCCGCACTGCAAGTGCTTCCAAAGATGGGCAGCTCCGTACTGCAAGTGCTTCCAAAGATGGGCAGCTCCGTACTGCAAGTGCTTCCAAAGATGGGAAGCTCCGTACTGCAAGTGCTTCCAAAGATGGGAAGCTCCGTACTGCAAGTGCTTCCAAAGATGGGAAGCTCCGTACTGCAAGTGCTTCCAAAGATGGGAACCTCCGTACTGCAAGTGCTTCCAAAGATGGGAAGCTCCGTACTGCAAGTGCTTCCAAAGATGGGAAGCTCCGTACTGCAAGTGCTTCCAAAGATGGGAAGCTCCGTACTGCAAGTGCTTCCAAAGATGGGAAGCTCCGTACTGCAAGTGCTTCCAAAGATGGGAAGCTCCGTACTGCAAGTGCTTCCAAAGATGGGAAGCTCCGTACTGCAAGTGCTTCCACAGATGGGCAGCTCCGTACTGCAAGTGCTTCCAAAGATGGGCAGCTGCGTACTGCAAGTGCTTCCAAACATTAGCAATTCCGTACTTCAAGTGCTTCCGAAGATGGGAAGCTCCGTACTGCAAGCGCTTCCACAGATGGGCAATTCCATACTGCAAGTGCTTCCACAGATGGGCAGCTCCGTACTGAAAGTGCTTCCAAAGATGGGCAGTTCCGTACTGCAAGTGCTTCTGAAGCTTTCCAGGGATCCCCAAAGGCACATTCAACCAGTTAGCCAATAACCTTCAATGAGGGTGACAGCATTGGAACAATGACACAGAGAGGACCAGGAATGTGCTATGGGATCCAGAGCCTTCCCTCTCCACAGGCAAGTACCTAACTTTCTTTTTACAGTTGCTTCACATTTACTTTAAAGTGGAACTTTACCAAAAGATAGAAGTAGACTGTAAGCCTTTGGGCAGGGTCCTCCTCCTTTTGTGTCCTACCTGATCATGCACCTCCATTACTGTGCACCCATGCTATGCATCTGAGTAAACCTAACTTGCCTAATCTCCATGCTCCATCCAGTGAATGACTAAGCATTACCTGGTACTCATACTATGGTGTGTGATCTGGTTTTCTTGTATTCCTGTATTGTCATATTGCTGTATGTCACCCCTAAATATTGTCTGTAACCTAAATTAATGTTCAGCGCTGCGTAATATGTTGGCGCTTTATAAATACAATAAATAATAATAAAGTAGGGAGAAAAATAAATCAATACATTGCAAAGTGAGAAGTTAAAAAATAGAAAATAGATCAAGAAATGGATTGATAATCGGCGTACAAATCCTCCGTGACGTCATCAAGCCGGGACCCGGGTTACCGGCAATATGCGGCTGACTGCAGTGCGGAGAACAGAGGATCGGGCTTCAGGACAGTCGCAGGAATGAGGTAGGTGAGTGAGGCTGCTTGCTGTTGGATTTTTTTTAGGATTTCTGCACGGAGGGGGCTGCCTCATGGGGGGGGGGGCATCTGGCTATCGATCCTGGGGGGTGGGGGTAGGATAAATAAAAGGGGGGGTTACATATTTGTTGGTGGGCATCTAATTGACTAAGGGGAGGGGGGGATTTACTAATTTGGTGCATCTGGGCAACTGGGGGGCAGTAATCATATACTGGGGGCACATTTGGCTATAATGGGGGGGGGGCAGCACTAATCCTGGAGGTACATCTGGCCATAATGGGGTTAATCCTGATCTGGGGACACATATGGCTATAAAGAGGGGCACTATTCCTGGGGGTGCGTCTGTCGATCTATTCTGGGGCTGTCAAACGCAGAGGACACATGTGGCTATGCTAGGGGGGCTGATATTGGGGACACATCTGACTATACTGGGGGAGGCGGTGATACTGGGGACACATCTGGATATCTATACTGGGGCGACTTTAACTAGCGGCACAGTTTTTATGTCAATCGCACTTTTTATTTCCAAACAGGAATTGGTCAAAATTCAACAATGCATTTTTTAAAAAATTTTCCCACTTTTTCCCATTAAAATGCATAGAGAGGAACATTTTACTTTGTACCAAATACCCCCAATGAAAGCTTAGTTTGTCTTGAAAAAAACGATATATAGATAATTTAAGTGGCACGAGTACAGATGAAGTTATTGCTGATTAAAAAGGGACACCGCTAAAGTGTCAAAACTGCTCTGGTCAATAAGGGGAAAACAAGGTCTGGATGCGAAGTGGATAAAAATAGATATATATTTGAACAGAAGGAAATACTGCTTGCTTAGCAGTTGGAAGAAGCCATTATTTCCCACAAGGCAACGAGGTTCACAGACAGCAAATTGTCATGACCATGGCATCACACTGTAGGAGGGGTTTTACCACAATATCAGCCACCCACACACTCCCCCTTACCCCAATGATCAATTGAACTAAAGGTAAAGATTTCTCATGGGTAAGATGGTATCAGCTACTGATTGGGATGAAGTTCAATCCAAGGTTAAAGTTCCTCTTTAATCGCTCAAAACTGAGCATAAGATATTGATGACCCGATGCCTCTTCAGGGGTCAAGTACAATCAAAAAATAACCTTAAAGCCTACTAAAGAGCCCTCACTGAAATAAAGTCCTTGAGCTATTGTGTAGTAAGTGGATTGGGGTGGGGGGAGTCTAGAAGTAATGTACTGGTCTTAGTAAACCGCATTCAAAATGTCTTATATGATCTGATCTGTGGAGAAGGGTTGTAAACTGAAAAAAAAAATGGATACAGGGAAGCCTCCTTCACCCCATCACCGCTGGCCAGGACCCTCTTCTTGTTTGCAGCCACACTCCCTACATTGTACAAGCGTGGCTAGTCACAATAGTAAGAAGATGTTCATGGATCCTGGGCAGCAATGGTGGTCCCATGCTCGTGTATAGATTGGGGAGCCTCTGTACTGAACTTACTTATGAATTTCAAATCCAAGTCAAGGTAACCACAGACAACTAATTATAACTCATAGCAGTTTTCTGATGGTCTCATAACATAATTCGAGTAAGACAACTCTTGGAAAAAAAAATATGGCAAAGCTTTTATTTATGGCAGAGTTCTTCAAGGAACCAATAAACAAACCACGGCACATATCTGGTAAAATAGTGTCTGCCTGAAGTATTTGTTGCAGCATAATCATTACATCTACAAACGTACTTAAAACAGTCATCTTTTATAGATCCGGTCTCTAAAAGGCTCCCTGCACACTGCAAATCCGTTTTCCGATTCCGATTCCGATTCCGTTTCCGATTCCGATTCCGATTCCGTTTCCGATTTTCCTTGAATACATTCAACAGAAAAACGGATCAAAAAACGCAGCATGCAGTTAAGATTAAAAATCTGAATCGGAATCGGATGTAAAAACAGATTAAAAATCTGAATCTGAATCTGATTTGCTTGCAGTGTGCAAGAGGCCAAAATCAGTGGAATCTTCTGACATGATAAAAGCACACATCACTTTCCAGAGTGAAGTCCTGTATAGAAGATCCTATTGACCATTAGCCAACCCACAGAGCAAGCAGTTTATCTCACAGTCCAAAGCGACCTTCTACTTCAGAGCAGATCATTTCCGCTATAGCCATGGAAGACGTGGCTGCTGGGGACGGTGCATTCCTGACATGAAGGATTCTACTTGCAATGTCACCAGAACCTCCATCAAACACAAAGTCATCCACAAGGTTCCCATCTCTGTCCAGGGCCTGTGCTCGGACCCCTGAAGGACCTCTGTGTGAAACAAAAATGACTTTATTAGTATTGTATGAGGGGATCCAATGATAACTCGTATGGTAACAAGGATTTTGGCGTGTACATCAGTATTATTTTAAAAACAGCTTAATTGCAGTTCAGTGACAGTTGATCATTATTTCAAGTTTTTTTTTTAACCTCAAGACACCCCCTTTCACATTACTAGTTGACTGCTTCTAGTTTAACAGTTCCTGTCCCAGCTAAAAAGCCCATGTATAATAATAACCCCTAGCAAATTTGTACTTGTACTCGACACCCCCCTATCCTCGCCAGTTAGTGCATTCAAAGGCAGGAGCTGGCCTACAAAGAGAATGAAATATTGTTCTAAATGCATCCTGTTTCAAAGACCATGCTACATCCAGGTCTCACTAAATCTGGAACCTGCCCACACCACACCCACATTTCACACCAGATGAAGACCTGCCCACACACTGCACTCACATCTCACTACAGCTGCAGACCTGCCTTACCACCTCTCACTATAGCTGTCCATCTGAATTGAAATTGTGTGGTGTGAGCAAACTTCACTTAAATCTGGATGTGGTGTAGACAGCTGAAGCAAGAGCTAATTATGGGTGGGATGTAGGCAGGTCTCCAGCTGCAGTGAGAGGTGGATGTGGGTGTAGTGTGGATATGTATCCAGCAGTACTGAAATCTAGGTGTGGTGTAAGCAGGGCTCCAACAGTAGTGAGATCTAGGTGTGGTCTTCAATAGTAGTGAGATCTAGGTGTGGTGTGGTGAGGTCTCCAACAGTAGTGAGATCTAGGTGTGGCATGGGCAGGTCTCAATCTGTCGTAAAAACTAAATGTGGGTTCGGCGTAGGCTGCTCTCCAGCTGCAGTGATAGGTGGATGTGGGTGTGGTGTGGGTAGCTCTTCAGCAGAAGTGAGATCTAGGTGACGTGGCGTGGGTAGCTCTATATCGGACGTGAAATCTAAATGAGGGTCTGGGAAAATCTCCAACTGTACCGAGATCTGGATGTGATGTGGGCAACTAATGCCTGCACCTACATTTAGGATTCAATTTCTCTCCCCCCCCCCCACCCCCCACCTCAGCTGACCTGTCATCTTACATAGTTATTTAGGTAAAAAAAAACAAAAACAAAAAAAAAAAAAAGACATACGTCCATCGAGTTCAACCAGAAAACAAAGTACAACAGGGGGGGAAGTGGTTTGCTGTTGGAAACAGCAAAGTGGAATACAGGCTTGAGATCCACAAATCATTTCTATACCATCAGAGCCCAACAGATAATCCAGGCCTGCCTGCAACTTTGTTTTAGTTAAATACTGTAGGATTTAGTCAACAGGATCTTTATTGCTGTTCATATGGTATTTTGTTTCACTCCGTGAAGTTGATGGCCTGGCAGGGCCCGGGGTTTTTCCCCACCCCATTTTCTTAGGTCATATTGCTTTGCAGTTTGTAGAATTTTATGTAAATTATTTCCTGCTAGCAGATCGCTTATTGATGTGTACCCTCAGGTGCTGACCATTTATCATCTATTCTAGACCACACCTTGCTCCTTCACAAATGTGGGCAATATGTCAGGTGTTATGTTGTCTGTGATGGGTGTTTGATTGCTAGGTCATATCTCATTTTCTTCCTGTATCTCTAATATCAATAAAGAGGATGTGCGGTCAAAAAAAATAATACTGTAGTGAAATCATGTTCATGAATTTGGAGAAGGCTAGCACTTTGATTAAATAAAATACGTTTTAAACAATGATATTGCTTAAAGTTATACAAGATTGCATATCCTGTTACATCATATAACAAATTGATAAGAGTCTACAATCACATCCAGACAGCAACAACCTTTGCAAACATACTGTAGGTGAGATTGTAAACATCTTCCTATTGCTCAATGATTCTGCAATCGACATTTAACCTACTGGTACTATACAGAAGCATGTGCCTGTGACCCTGCCCAAGGTCCACTTTCACTTATCATGTTACTACAGACACCCCATCATTACACGAGATGACCAATATATGAGGGGGGGGGGGGGAGAGGAAGAGAGAGAGATCACATAATGGTAACCTGTTACAATACCAGTCCATATGGTTCTTTCTGGGATGGAAACGGAAGCTGCAGAACAGAGGGGGCAGAAATCTTCCCACTTGCACCCATCCCTTTTATAAACACCTTTGTCCATTTCTATGACAAGGGACTCAAACCCACCTACAATGTATGTTAGGATAGGGTGTTGGGGCCGTTTAAAATGAATGAGTGGGGGCAAATACTGTACTTCTTTAAGGTTCCGTATACACTTGGGCCTGGTGCACACCAAAAACCGCTAGCAGATCCGCAAAATGCTAGCAGATTTTGAAACGCTTTTTCTTATTTTTCTGCAGCGTTTCAGCTAGCATTTTGCGGTTTTGTGTAGCGGTTTTGGTGTAGTAGATTTCATGTATTGTTACAGTAAAGCTGTTACTGAACAGCTACTGTAACAAAAATGCCTGGCAAACCACTCTGAAGTGCCGTTTTTCAGAGTGGTTTGCGGTTTTCCTATACTTAACATTGAGGCAGAAACGCCTCCGCAATCCAAAATCTGCAGCAGCCCGGGAGTATGCGTTTCTGCAAAACGCCTCCCGCTCTGGTGTGCACCAGCCCATTGAGATACATTACCCTAGCGGATCCGCCCCCGCAAGCGGATCGCAAACTGCAGCAGAACCGCTCTGGTGTGCACTAGGCCTTACTGCGTCACGGTACTCTGACCTGCCACAGTTTGTCGCAGTGGCCATTAAAGTGGACCTGAACTCAGAACTCCTCTCTGCTCTAAAAGATACACAGCAGCATAATAACCTTTAAACAAAAAAATATTTCTTTGTTACAGCTGATACAAATCCTACAATAAATCTGCACAGTTTCTACTTCCTGATTCATGGAAGCAGACATATTATTAACACCCTGTGCTTTCAAATGGGCTTATCTGCTTATCTGCCATAGGCAGTCATGTGACACTGGGGAAGATCAAATTACAACTAGTGATTAGACACAAATGAGGGGGAATTACACAGGCTGAACTCTTAAAATACATACAGGGTGCATTTCCGTTATTTTTTCCTTCTGTCCTGTGCATGAGTTCAGGTCCACTTTAAAGTCAATGAGACATGACACACTGCATGCACACTGTGATGCAATGCGACGGACGTGCTCCGGGCGCCACAGAAGTAACACACAAGCTGCAGTGCGCTACTCTGCAACTCCCGAAAGTGCACTGGAAGTCGTGTGTTAATATATATTGCTTCGCTTGCACTGTGGCTAAAAAGGGTAGTGCAACTTTTCAACTGCGGTGTGGTGAGATTGTTCCAAATCACACAGCTACTGCAGTGCACCAACGTAAAAGTACCCTGAAAGAAAATAAGGAAGAAAAGAAAATGATTTATACACCACTGTACTTTAGGTCTTCTGGTATGGCCCAATAATTGTATTCCTCTTGGTTCTTCACAACAACAGTGAGGACCCCCACCCAGCGACAGTCAACAATGTTGCACCTCTTATAAAGGAAGCTTTAACATCAGTAAATCTTTTTCCAAGATTCCCTACAGGTCCATTGATCTGGACCAATGAGCGTTCTTCCAGCTGAGAATTACCTATGGTCAAGTCAAAAGAATGGATAGGGGGTCAAAGTGGAAATTCAAAGATGCTTTATTGGGGTACCCTCCTTCCTGCACAGGAGTAAAGCAAATGAAAGCCCTTCACATTTACTTGAGGATTATGGCAGTGTGAAGTCAGAAAAGGAACCTTGGAAATTTCTAGCCAGGCCCTTTCAATCACTATTGAGTGTTAATTTTCCCCCAATTCTTTGCAGGTATAAAATCAAATAGAAGGATTTGTGAAGCAGTGTGTTAAGTGGGGAGTGGTGCTAAAGAGATCAATGCCCAAAGCAATAGTATCACCCAGAAATACCCCAGAGAGCAGCATCCTAAAGGGCCCATAAGGTATGTACAGGCAGTTAGTAATTGAATCTGCCAGTAAAGTGTCTGCACTGCGGGGTGATCATGTACTTGCAAGAAGTGTTTTAGCACTTGAAATTCACTCAGGAAGTAATATAGCCTAATGAGATGCTAATCATTCCAGCTGGTATGCAAATTTGATGTAAATTGTATGCAGCTTGGTATCAGAATTGGTAGAAAGTGCGTTTGAAAGGCTAAATTGCAAGATGCCTAGACTTCACATGAAAGTTGCATGTAAGAGAGCTGCGTTCTCCCCAGGCACTTTTAGCCGGGTGCTCCACCCGGCTAGTTTTGGTGAGCACCCGGCTGTCATTGGCTCACCCCCTCCTATGCTGTAAGCAGAATTGCACACAGAAACACTGGCCCTGCATTCTCTCATATCAGCCCACCCGGCTACTTTTCATGCCACCCGGCTGAAAAAAAATTCTGGGGAGAACACTGAGGAGTGTGCGCAACAACTCTCTAAACATCATCCCGCCACACATGCGCTATCCAGTCAGCACCGCAGCCAATCACAGCGGGGTGTGGAAGGAGGGGGCGTGTGTGGGGTTGACTAACACAGCTCCGCGGCCAATCAGAGCAGTGCAGGATAGAAGCACATACCATACATACGAACATTGTGTGATGGACGGACCTACAGACATACAGTGGGCAGCTTGGAAGGTATTATTACAGATAATTATTATTACTACAAGTAAGCAACGGCACTTCTCTCAATGCATAAATGGTTTGCAAGACTAATTGCATATTTGCTCCTCTACCTCTTAACAAGGTAAATCAGTACATATTAAGCTTAAAACAAAAACAAACACCCTGAATTGTTTTTATAATCCAAAATAATGGTCTGCAAGATGCGTCTTCCGCTCATAACTCGTACCATTTGGCATGGGACTGGAAATTCATTATAAAGAGGCGTTTAACACCATGGCTTCAATCCACTAAGAGCGGTTTGTTAAAATAAATTAGGTCAGTAAAATACCGCATTCTGTGTTTTAGACCTTTTTTCTTTCCCAAATTCACTAAGATTTCCTCACATAAGGTTTGGTAAAATAGCGAAAAATGTTGCTTCTATCCACTAAGCCCTGCTCGGTAGTGTAAAATCTCACCACTTGTGGAGTAGGTTTCAGCAGCAAGCTGCGATTTTTCTCCTACAAGTGGAGCCATTCCTGCTTCAGTCTTGTGACAGCTTACTAGAGTGGTTTCCTGCATCCCTTTAGATATGCATGCATGCCAATAGAGGGCTCTCTTCTGTATATCAGTATATAGACCTGCAAGCCTTTTTGAAGGTCTTCCTCACTCTTTTTTTCTTTCCTGAGGTCTCACCCACCAGTGCTTTGGATCAATTGGGGCGAGTAGCAGGGCCAAGAGGCTCTTCCTATTGGCTGTCTCGCTTGTCTACCAATTTTACTGAATATGGATTGCTGGTCGACAGGTCTAGGCAGAAATACCAAACATTTTACTTGTTTTACCTAATATTTCAAACTTTGTGAATTGACAGTTATTGAGGTATTTTCCACAAAATTCAGTAATTTACCTCATTAGCCGAATGTGGTAACGCTCAGTGAATTGAGCCCATGTTTTTATTACAGTATTATAATTATTTCTGATTAATACCTTGTTGGGCCTCAAACCCCATTCCATATCATCTAGACTAGGCCTTTTTTGTCATCATATGTATTATGTACCACAGCAATGCACGCGGTGTAGGCTTGACAATATACTAGCTGAACATTCACAAACACTATCAGTGTGCTCTGATAACCAGTGAAACATACAGGCGTCATATTGATAAGAAATGGGCAAGATAAAATCATAATTTCCTAGTGTAACAGTTACTGATGGCAGATTGTACAGGCAGGGCTTTCTTGTCTCACTGTATGATGGCACTGCACAGTAGATAAAAAGAAACTTATATCGCGCTTTTCTCCTGGCGGACTCAAAGCGCCAGAGCTGCAGCCACTAGAACGCGCTCTATAGGCAGTAGCCGTGTTAGGGAGACTTGCCTAAGGTCTCCTACTGAACAGGTGCTGGCTTACTGAACAGGCAGAGCCAAGATTCGAACCCAGGTCTCCTGTGTCAGAGGCAGAGCCCTTAACCATTACACTAATACCATCTATATACACAGTGTACAATAAGTACCTTATTACTGATTTATCTGCAATGTCCTTGTATGCCTTTCTTGTACTATATACACTATTGAAGAGACACTGAAGCGGGAAAAAAAAATTATGATATAATGAATTGGTTGTGTAGCACGGATAATTACTAGAACATTAGTATCAAAGAAAATATTCTCATATTTTTATTTTCAGTTATATAGTGTGTTTTTTATAACATTGCATCATTCTCTAATATTTCCAGTTTATACACTACTCAGCATTCTAAATGATTTTTACAGAGCAGGTGTAACGATTGGTGTCAGCTAACAGATTTTCTGATTATTGGTGGTCTGCAGTATCACCAATAATACAGATGCTATACCTGATTATGTGGTGATCTGCAGAATCACCAATAATGCTAGTATAGCCAGATACAAGACTACCAATGTGAGATAGTGTTTGGTGTAACAGTAATTAGGATGAGCGGGTTCACCCGAGGAGCGAGTGACCCAGACAGTACTGCAGCCGGTGCTCACTATAGGGCAGGTGAGTCAGAACGTGCTGCAGCCGAGAGTGTTGGAAGCACAAACGCAAGTAGAAGATAATACAACCAGAGCTGAACAACTGATCACCTGTGGAGCAGGTGATTCAGGTAGTACTGCAGCCTAGTAGTGTTTGGTGCACAGCACAAGGAGGAGTAATACAATTAGTACTGAACTAACGATCCCCTGTGGAACAGGTGATATGAACTGTATTGCAGCCTAGGCGTAGTTGATACAGAAGGTACTGCTGCCTAAGTGTAGGCAATACACAGTACTGTAGCCTAGGAGTAGATGATACAGACAGTACTGCAGCCTAGGAGTAGATGATACAGACAGTACTGCAGCCTAGGAGTAGATGATACAGACAGTAATTTCCTTCACCAGTGGCTAGGTCCACTGGTGCGGGTAGCGAGGTCAGACAGGCAGAGTAGGCAACGAGCGAACAGGTACAGTACAGAAACGGAAGACTGATTCAGCGTCAATAACAAGCAGGGTCGGCAACGTGAATTAGATAGCTGAGGTACAGAATCGACAAACAGGAGGATAGTCAGAGTAAGCAGAAAGTCATAACAAATAAACAATGCAATTAGTACTTTAACCACCCTGGCGTTCTATTAAGATCGCCAGGGCAGCTGCGGGAGGGTTTATTTTAAATTAAAAAAAACTATTTCATGCAGCCAACTGAAAGTTGGCTGCATGAAAGCCCACTAGAGGGCGCTCCGGAGGCGTTCTTCCGATCGCCTCCGGCGCCCAGAATAAACAAGGAAGGCCGCAATGAGCGGCCTTCCTTGTTTTGCTTAGATCGTCGCCATAGCGACGAGCGGAGTGACGTCATGGACGTCAGCCGACGTCCTGACGTCAGCCGCCTCCGATCCAGCCCTTAGCGCTGGCCGAAACTTTTTGTTCCGGCTACGCTGGGCTCAGGCGGCTGGGGGGACCCTCTTTCGCCGCTGCTCGCGGCGGATCGCCGCAGAGCGGCGGCGATCAGGCAGCACACGCGGCTGGCAAAGTGCCGGCTGCGTGTGCTGCACTTTATTTGATGAAAATCGCCCCAGCAGGGCCTGAGCGGCAGCCTCCGGCGGTGGTGGACGAGCTGAGCTCGTCCATCCCGCCAGGCTGGTTAAGCTATCAACAGAATCTGGCTAAGTGTGGAACCCCGGCTCCGGCCGGTTTTAGCACACTTTGGGATCTGACTAGGGTCTGAGCGCTAACACGATAGCATTTGCAACAGCAGACGAGGAGCTACTGACAGGCCTGTCCTATATATACCCAACCATGCTCCACAGCGCCGACCCAGTCACTCAGCCAATCCGGACGCTGGCTGGAATCAGCTGACCGCGCGTCAGCTGACTCCCCTCCTAGATGCATAAAGGTCCTGTCGCTTGGCTGGCTCGCTCGCGCGCGTAGCCCTTAACCTGTGAGCAATAGTAGGACCAGGCAAAGTCTCAGCATGCAACCGCGCGACAGAGGCCGCTGGCTGATACGCGGAGATAGCCGCCATGCCGCTTGTCTCTGCGGCGGTATCTCCGCTATCTATTACAGCAGGCCAGTGAACCATTGACCTGTCCTCTGGAGAGAAAAAGAAAATACAATGACTGACAGTTGAGATAACAAGCTTCAGAAGACAGAGCTGTCTGAAAGTCGTGGAGCTCAATGGCTCTTTTGCATAGATAATAACTGGAGTTTCTTAACTCTTCCTGTACTGGAAACAATATTAGACTCATGTCTCTGCTCCTAATGTTTTATTTCTTAGCTGTACTACACATACAAATCATTATATCATCTTTTTCCGCTTCAGTGTCTCTTTGTGCTACAGGAGATGCAGATAACTATTTAAATACTACTGTAGTGCATGCCGCCTATTATTATATGATTTACAGTGGTTTTTTATCTAAAGAAGAGCGCTCTCTAGCGTTACTTAACATTATTTCTATTCACTATAGATTTTGCATTCTCTTGCCTCCGCCAAAGCAAACTGGAATTTTTGGTCTCATCGGCTGCAGGGACTTTTTAATATAGAATGTCAAACTGCAACCCTGTAGCAAGTTTTATGTTCATAGAGAATCTCTAACACCAAGTTTTCATTGCAAATACAATCCACTGGCACCACAGCTTTCCAAAACTGTAGATTTGTTAACTTCTGTCCTATGGCTTATAAATGTTCCACCAACAGATCAATATTTTTTGTGACATAGCCATAGTAAAGGAGGGGTTACTTAACTTAGGTTATTGGCCACCTGATACCAACTTTTTTATAATTTTGTTACAGTAAAAGCAAAGTAAAGGTTTTACAGACTCACTCAAATGCTTTCCTGGATCTATGTATACACCAATGCAAAGATTTTTTTGTAGACTTTTTTTTATTAGTTCCTTAATTAGGTAAAGTCTAATGTTTTTAAAAGTCCTTGTGCAGGATCCTAGACACTGGTACTTCCTGTAGGACAGACATTACTATAGGCCAGTGATGGCTAACCTTTAGAAAGAAAACTGTATGATGCTATTTATACCCGCCGTAACCCCAAAGCAGCAAATATAGCCAACTATGATCATTAAGGGCTCATTCACACTATGTGCTGCGCTGTCAGTTTTGACGCACCGCATATAATGTAAGATTCATATGGTAACATGAAAGTCAATAGACTTCCATGTTACCATTCACACTACAGGTGTGCGTTCACATGCGTTACGTTGTAACGCATCTGGGAACATTTTAACGCACAACGCATATGTTTCCCCGATGGGTACAGCTGCCGACGTCCACGCTTTAGCGCACCACAACGTGCATTCCGTGCGATCCCTGTGCGTTGGCAGCGCATGCATGAAATCGCATTCGTGCATATGTTCTGTAGTGTGAATGAGCCCTTAATAATAAATGCAGCAACAGTTACCCCAGACACCAGAAAATAAACGCAATGTGTGCAACATTTCAGCAGAAAATCTTGCAATGTGGGCCACATATTACCAGAAAACAAACGCAGTGGGCCACATTTCAAGAGAAAATAAATGCAGTGGGCCACATTTCACCAGAAAACAAACGCAGCGGGCAGCATTTCACCAGAAAACAAACGCAGTGGGCCACATTTCACCAGAAAACAAACGCAGTGGGCAGCATTTCACCAGACAACAAACGCAGCGGGCAGCATTTCACCAGAAAACAGACGCAGTGGGCCACATTTCACCAGAAAATAAACGCAGTGGGCCACATTTCACCAGAAAATAAACGCAGCAGGCAGCATTTCACCAGAAAACAGACGCAGTGGGCCACATTTCACCAGAAAACAGACGCAGTGGGCCACATTTCACCAGAAAATAAACGCAGTGGGCCACATTTCACCAGAAAACAAACGCAGTGGGCCACATTTCACCAGAAAATAAACGCAGTGGGCCACATTTCACCAGAAAATAAACGCAGCGGGCAGCATTTCACCAGAAAACAAACGCAGTGGGCCACAATTCACCAGAAAACAGACGCAGTGGGCCACATTTCACCAGAAAACAAACGCAGCGGGCAGCATTTCACCAGAAAACAGACGCAGTGGGCCACATTTCACCAGAAAATAAACGCAGTGGGCCACATTTCACCAGAAAATAAACGCAGCGGGCAGCATTTCACCAGAAAACAGACGTAGTGGGCCACATTTCACCAGAAAACAGACGCAGTGGGCCACATTTCACCAGAAAATAAACGCAGTGGGCCACATTTCACCAGAAAACAAACGCAGTGGGCCACATTTCACCAGAAAATAAACGCAGTGGGCCACATTTCACCAGAAAATAAACGCAGCGGGCAGCATTTCACCAGAAAACAAACGCAGTGGGCCACAATTCACCAGAAAACAGACGCAGTGGGCCACATTTCACCAGAAAACAAACGCAGCGGGCAGCATTTCACCAGAAAACAGACGCAGTGGGCCACATTTCACCAGAAAATAAACGCAGTGGGCCACATTTCACCAGAAAACAAACGCAGCGGGCAGCATTTCACCAGAAAACAGACGCAGTGGGCCACATTTCACCAGAAAATAAACGCAGTGGGCCACATTTCACCAGAAAACAAACGCAGCGGGCAGCATTTCACCAGAAAACAGACGTAGTGGGCCACATTTCACCAGAAAATAAACGCAGTGGGCCACATTTCACCAGAAAATAAACGCAGTGGGCCGCATTTCACCAGAAAACAAACGCAGTGGGCCACAATTCACCAGAAAACAAACGCAGTGGGCCACATTTCACCAGAAAATAAACGCAGCGGGCAGCATTTCACCAGAAAATAAACGCAGCGGGCAGCATTTCACCAGAAAATAAACGCAGCGGGCAGCATTTCACCAGAAAACAAACGCAGTGGGCCACATTTCACCAGAAAACAAACGCAGTGGGCCACATTTCACCAGAAAACAAACGCAGTGGGCCACATTTCACCAGAAAACAAACACAGCGGGCAGCATTTCACCAGAAAACAAACGCAGCGGGCAGCATTTCACCAGAAGACAAACGCAGCGGGGAGCATTTCACCAGAAAACAAACGCAGTGGGCCACAATTCCCCAGAAAACAAACGCAGTGGACCACAATTCCCCAGAAAACAAACGCAGTGGGCCACAATTCCCCAGAAAACAAACGCAGTGGGCCACAATTCACCAGAAAACAAACGCAGTGGGCAGCATTTCACAGTAAATAAACAATGTGGGAAACATAGCATTTAGCAGAAAATAACACAGTGGGCCGCATTTCACCTGCAAAAAAAGTAATGTACTCACCTGACAGAAGTCTTCTCTCTCTGCTGGGCTCTGGCGCGCATCTCCCCCGGACGTTCCTTCTGCAGCTGAGTCTCCCGCGCTGCCGCTGACAGGCAGAGTGCAGGGCTACGGGAAGATGGCGCCCGAAGCCCTGTACTGGAGACAAATAGTCTCCAGTACAGGGCTTCGGCGGCCATCTTGCCGTAGCCCTGGTCTGCCTCCCGGGAGACTGCGGGGCTGCGGGCTATGAACTGGCACGGCAGCGTCTAGTAGACGGTGCGGCCAGTTCATAAGCAGCGGTGGCGTGCCAGCAGATTAGGCTACGCGTGCCGGGCCCGGCACGCGTGCCATAGGTTCGCCACCGCTGCTATAGGCTGAAGTCTACTGCCTACCTCCTTGCAGTCTGAAAAGTAGGTTATTACAATCCCGACATCAGTTCCACCCACAGAGAAATGGACTCCATTAAATGCGGTATTGTCACCATAAAAATCAAATTCCAACACCAACTGGTCTGAGTGTGCAAGTTTTGAATGCAGGATTAGCATCTTTATCACTTAATACAACTTTTTCTGCTGTTATGGTTTGGAGTTATCACATACTTTAGGGGCACTGGCTCTAGTGCCAAACAGTGCCAAAGAGTTGAATGCTTGGAGATCTTTTTATCTATAATATATTCCTCCTCTTCCATTTATTTACCTGCCTAGCTGCTTGTCAGAAACACCCTCTGATTACTTGTGTTTACAAGCAAGGATGAGGTGACTCAGTGATTGGATGTGTAAACAAAACAAAAAAAAGACAGTGCAGTTGTTAGTATACACCTCAGTGGGAGTGTCTGAAGACTCTGGGAGGAGGGCAGCTAATTAATACACAATGAGCAAGAGAAGGGAGGGGGGGGGGAAACAAGAGTCAGAGAGGATATGATGTCAGGATAAGCTTGGCAAGATGGCCACTGCCTAGAATAGGATTTTCTGCTTTTCCTTTATAAAATTCATAGGAATCATTACGTGGATAGCACAATACATCTGTTATGTAAGTAGAAGTAGTATTTATCTACTTATATATGTGTTTTTTATTTCTAGGTCAGCATGGGTGTCGCTTGTTCTTTAAAGGGAACATGCGAGCTAAAAGCCGCAGCTCCGGTGTCCCAAGGTCTCCTCCTTTACAGATGCCGATCGGCATCTCCTGCGCAAGCGCTCACATAGCCTGGAAGTACTGAAGTACTGGGCCTGCACAGAACGCTTCCGGCCACAGGAGCGCGGCCATGAGCAGTGCGGTCGCACAAGCACGGAAGATGCCGACCTTACGAGGTCGGCATCCGCAACGGAGGAGACTTTGGGACACCAGAGCTGCGACGAGGGACAGAGAGGCTGCCAGGGGCCAGAGAAAGCCCCAGGTAAGTAAATCTTCCTTTTAAAGCAGCTGCTTCTGGTCATGCACTCATAATATTAATATTATTTATATGAAGAAGCCCCATTTTAAAAATAAAAAGTAACAGAGCACCAATTACTAATCCATTACATCTAATGATGCAAAAATTAACTTGCATAACTAGGGGAACCTTTGACATTGAACCTTCCATTCTTGGCTTTGCGACTCACCTGTCAATATCGGTAATAGATAGCTCTGGGATAAACTTCTGAAGCTCCTTGAGCTGTGCATTAAGAAACAACGCACGATACATTTCTCCCATGCCATATGCCAGATTCTTCAGCACCAGCTTTCGAAGCCCACTGAAAGAGAACTCAACAATAAGAAAAACGTATCCTGCAGAGTGAATGATAAACTGTGTATAAGCTGGATAAGCTATGCTCACTCATCTACTATGAAAGAAGTTCCATGTCGCTTTGCTAATTGGACAGGTCAGAAATTGTGTGTTGCTGTTCTCTCCAAGGTAAAAAGTGACAGCAGTGTATTCTACCTGCACACTGACTGGCGGATCATGCCTGCATATGGAGCAACCCTCTGATGCAGCGGCCCTGCATCAGAGGGTTGCTCCATATGCAGGCATGATCCGCCAGTTCTTACCATTTACCATAAGGCACTGTAGACATGTGCCTACAGGCGCCTGATGATGGAAAGGCGGCTCACTCCCCTACCCTAGTGCCTCCCTTCTTCCTTCCCTATGCAGAGAGCAGAGTGTAAATAAGAGGTTACTCACCCAGCTCTCTGCATTCCACTGATGACATCTCCCTTCAGTCAGAGGCACCACTAGCTACTTAATACTGAGGATACCTCTGGCTATCTACTGTAATGCTAAGGGGCACCTGTAGCTACCTGTGACAGGCAAGGGAAGTAAGGGAGAAATTACATTTGGACCAGCCAGCACACTTGTGGTGCGGTTCAGTAGGTTCATGGAGGGTAAAGTTTAGGGTGCCAGGACATCTGTGCCTATAGGCTCCTGTGATATAAATCCAGGCATGCTCTAATGTCACTGGCAGTCTTTTATTTTCCACTCCTTGTTTCAAGACTATTCTAGCCATGGGACATAACTCTTATTTGTAATGGAGTTCATTAATCCCCAAAACACACTGATAAGTTAATTGGCTCGCCACAACATTGACCTTTGACTTTAATAGGTACACATGCAGTGGCGGCGCTACACTGGGCCCCCCAGGAATTACTGTGCTCCCCCGAGTGCCCCCTGCTCAGTAACATACAGTTAACAGTTTTCAGGCTCAAGAAGCATACAGTGAACAGGTTAGGGTCTGTAGAAAACGCTCCATGTCAGCCAGAGTCTATGCAGGTGTTAAGTAGACCAAGGGTCTTATCTATTAGCCATAAATACCTCATAATCCTTGTAAGATTCCTTGTAATTAAGGTATCTGGGTGACACTTATATTTGCAAAAAATCTCTCTAACTCCCGATTGTATGTTCTGACATTGTCAGTCAACAGGCATAGAGTCTGAAGAAGGCTTACAAGCTGAAAGCCTACGTTTTTAGCTTTACATTAGCCAAGAAACTAGAGCTTATATTTTACAGACAAAAAGTGTTGAATCAAGATAATAATCTTATCACTAAAGCTCGCCAAACATGGATTTGATCACCCAAGTGGGCCCCACCAGCCAGCCATCGTTCCCCAATTTGAAACTGGAGCCGCCACTGTACATATGCCTATGGTAGGATTAAATCGTGAGCTCCTCAGAGGGTCAGTAACCATTATTGTGCACTTTCTGTAAATCCAATAAACTTCATTTCACTTCTCAAATATCACTGTGTGTGTCTCCTGTATGATATATTTAACTGGCATTTTTTATCACAACAACCAAGGATTTATACAAGAAAATTATGATGATTAACAAGGTTGCCCAAGCTTTCGCATCCCACTGTATGCTTTATTGAAGTCCTAAGCCTTACCTGTATGTAATGGCTTCAGTGAAGTCCTTGGTGTTGAAGTCACACAGTCTGTAGCCTTCTCTTTTAAAAGCCAGCACAGCATTTGGGCCAAGCCAAACACTTCCATCCATTCGGGGGGTGAAATGGACTCCAAGGAAAGGAAAGCGAGGGTCAGGAACCTGCAGCCCAATACGGAGAGACATATGAACACCTTCTATACATCATACAATGACAATACAACAAGTCTCAATAGAGCTGGAACTTAAAGAGGAACTTTAAACAAGAATTTAATTCCAATCAGTAGCTGATACCCCCCATTCTAACAAGAAATCTTTACTTTTTCTCAAATAGATCATGAGGGGGGTCTGTATGGCTGAAATTGTAGTGAAACCCCTCCCACAGTGTGATGTCAGCACCTAGGTCCTGACAGTTTGCTGTCTGTGAACCTCGTTGCATCGTGGGAAATAATGGCTTTCCCAAATGCCAAGCAATAAATATCTCCCTCTGTGCATGGAACTCTAAGTAACGAACATATTCCATATAGAACACCTGGCAGAACTAAAGATTATAAATTTGAGAATGTAAATCAGAGAAAGGAAAGATCTTATAATGGGCAGACACTGACTAAATAAATAATTTATAAATGAATATTGTAAACAATAAGCAATTTTACACACACACACACACACACACACACACACACACACACACACAGCAGTCCTATTAGTCATATGAAAAAGTACACCCTATGCTAAGTTTTTCTTTTGCACAATTTTCACAAAAGGCACATAAATAACTGTAAATGCATTCAAACTAAAAATTCTAAATGCAATAAAGGGAGATCCATTCCTGACTAGGGATGATTAGTGAGATTCAAATAATTCTAAATTGATGAAGTATTATGCAAATGCACACAACTTGAAAATAGATCAATCTAATAAAGCCATTTTAAAGTTGCATAAAAATTTGCATAATCCTGTATGAATTTGTATTTTTTTGCATCTATGACTAGGGATGAGCATTCAAATTCAGACGGTTTTCTGAGTCAGACCCACTGCGCGAAAGGGGGTGGCAGTGGAGGGTTAGCTCACCCTTGCACATCTGTGCTCCAGCTCTCTACAATACGTCCTCCTTCACAGCGAGAAGGCGGGAGCATCGGCAAGCTGGAAGGAACTCACAAGAGTGAGTTAACCACCCTACATTGATCAGCAGATGTAAAGATTTGTGTTCTGATCCAAAGCATTTGGAACACTTCCAAATTTGAATGTTCATCCCTATTCATGACCTAAAGATACAAAAAAAAAGCCCTTTGCTGCCATCTAGTAGCAACACTGATTACAGCGCTCAACAATTCAGACAGTCTAAAAAAAAAACAAAAAAACACCTAAGTACAGTCCAAAAAAGCTGAACCCTTCGAGCCTCCAGTTGGATTTCATTTTATCAATATTACAGAGTTTCAGGCCACTTGGGCTCTGGTTGTGCATTTCTCTATATTATATCTTTGCTAAGTTACTGCATATGCCCTTTGCAAATACTGTTCAATTATCACATGACACAGTCAAAAACGACCAAGGTGAGTAGTTATTTGAATGAATGCCCTTCAGACATCAGGAATAATACATTGAATATAATGCATTTAAATGAATACTTACTGGGTAGATGTTGCCTTTCACAAGATAGCATTTCTCTGGCTTCAGCACCAAGTAATCACCACGGAAAGGAACGATACGCGGTTCCGAGCTACACCCGCTGACCTGAGACAGACGGTCTGAAAACAGACCAGCGCACGTCAACACATATTTACAATATACCTCTTCTCCCTGTTCAAAAATAAATAAAAAGTGAGTTGTAACCAAAGGTGCTCTTAAAGTGTACACAAGATGGGTTGAGGTGCAGAATTTATACTTGCCTGAGGCTTCCTCCAGCCCCATGTGGTCCGTGGGCTCCATCACTGTCCTCCCCAGCCACTCCATCCCGTGGTCACCTCTAAATGTTGGCCAGATGCGGACAGTTGTGCTATTCTGAGCGGCCACGCCCAGTCTTGGTGCGCTACTGGGGGCACGCAAGAGGCTGGGTATGTGCAGAACAATTGTCCAAGTTACCTGAGGTGACCACAGTACAGAGGAGAACGGCAATGAAGCCCACTGACCACATGTGGCTAGAGGAAGCCCCAGGTAAATAAACATATTGTCCTATGTCCGGTCTCAGGTTTCCTATAACCAGTCCTGACATAATGCACTTTAAGTGTCCAGTAGGCAAAATGGGGACTCATAGAACCCTGCAAGAGCAGATACTGGACTCAATAAAGGTACAGATTGGTAGGTTAGCTTCATTTTTTCTTACAGTATTTAATATGTAGTCTTAGCCTTTGCATACAATTAAGGAAAAACAAATTCCTATATTACGCAACAGGAAATCACTGTGACAGCTTTAGAAGCCCTCATACTGTGGCTGACAATGTGAACACTGGTTTTGGTACCTTGGTCTAGGGAACAGGCAGAAGCCCAGTACCTGTCAGACCACACCTCCCAGAGTTCTCTTAGCAGCCTTTGCAAGGGCAGAAAATTGCCATGGCAGTTCTTTAGGAGTGAGTGTGGCTAACCAACAAAATCTAGATTTTGTGACACGGGTAAATATTTTTTAAACCTTTATGTACTTTACTCTAGTATAACAATTTCTGCTTTTCGTGCTGGTATTTTATTGTTACATTTCAGTAAGGATTAGTATAGATTATTTTTTATTTATATAGCACCAACATATTCCACAGCACTGTACAAAGTACAAAACAAATCAGGACATCCAGTAATACAAGTACAAAAAAAACATACATACCGTATTTTACAGCATATAAGACACACTTTTTCTACAGAAAAAAATGGGGAGAAAAAGATCCTGCGTCTTATATGCCAGATACAGGGAGTCCCCGACTTACAAATGCTGGGGAGAAAAGGGCAACATGTTGGGGAGAAAAGGGGACACACTGGAGGTCCCACGGGGAGAAAAGGGGACACATTAGAGGGCACACTGGGGAGAAAAGGGCAACACGCTGGGGAGAAAAGGGGAACACACTGGGGAGAAAAGGGGAACACACTGGGGGTCCCACGGGGGACAAAAGGGGACACACTGGAGGTCCCACGGGGGAGAAAAGGGGACACATTAGAGGGCACACTGGGGAGAAAAGGGCAACATGCTGGGGAGAAAAGGACAACACGCTGGGGAGAAAAGGGGAACACACTGGGGAGAAAAGGGGAACACACTGGGGAGAAAAGGGGAACACACTGGGGAGAAAAGGGGGCACACTGGGAAGAGAAGAGGAACACTTCTAATTGGGTTAGAAAATCTACAAGACGCTTCTGGAATATGGACGCACCAGGTTTAGTATATATTTTTGTTCCTGGTTTTTGCCCTCTAAACCTAGGTGTGTCTTTTAGTTCGGAGAGTCTTATATGCTGAAAAATATGGTAGCTTATGTGGGGTTTGCAACATCACCAATACTGGTACATTTATTAAATTACCTTTAAATTTTTGATAGCAACTGGATAATCCAAACCTGTAGAAAAGAATATCACAACTTTGTTATTCAATTTTGGAAAATTGTCTTCAACAGGAATATATCATATACAGAACGCCTAATTTACCAAGAATAGAGACACACTGCGTATACAGGAGCCCTCCTTATTACCTGAAGCTGGAAATACTCTCTGAATAATGATACTCTGGTGTTTCCAATATTTGATACAATATACATTATTACTGCTGAGTAACTCAATCTGCTCACTCTGTATACAGCTTTCTCCATTAAGGAATGCATGGGAAAGCAGTAGTATGCTCTGTGACAGTCCCACTCATAGATGCTGCCTTGTACAGGTCTACATTACAGTGAAATACTGGCTCAGTAAATTTTGCAAATAAAGGGCAACTGAACTAAGAGGGATAAAGAGGCAGCCATATTTATTCTACATTTATTTCCTTTTAAACAATACCAGTGACCTGGAAGTCCTGCTGATCTACTTGGCTGCAGTAGTGTCTGAATCACACACCTGAAACAAGCATGTGACTAATTTGGTCAGATTTCAGTCAGAGCATTTGATCTGCATGCTTGTTCAGGGTCTATGGCTAAAAGGATCGGCAGGACAGCCAGGCAACTGATATTGTTTAAAAGAAATAAATATGGCAGCCCCCATATCCCTGTCAGTTCAGGTGTACTTTAAAGTAGGTCAAATTTAAAGCC
Source organism: Hyperolius riggenbachi (assembly GCF_040937935.1). Taxonomy (NCBI): domain Eukaryota; kingdom Metazoa; phylum Chordata; class Amphibia; order Anura; family Hyperoliidae; genus Hyperolius; species Hyperolius riggenbachi. Next base: position 237,626,429 of record NC_090654.1, on the reverse strand, counting down.
AGTTTTCTTTTCTTGAACCGGCAATTTTTGCTCCAGTCTCATTCTCTCTCTCTCTCTCTTATCTCTCATGCTCTATTCTGGAAACCTTGACCTTCTCTACATACAACTTAGCCATGTCTCTGTAACTTGGTGAATACGGCAGTATGCCATTTCCCGCACAACATGGTAGCAGCAATTACAGGTTTTAGTAACGTTATGGGTAAAGAGTAGGGATGGTCAATGAGATGTAAACTATGCAAATTGGTATGCAAATTGATGTGGCTTTCCACTTAGGTGGAATTTGATTGGCCCATTTTTGAGCTGCATAAATTTGCATACAAAATTTGCGTAATTCTGCATCAACTCGGGATTTTTTTTGCCCCTCATTGACCATCCCTAGTACAGACTATGAAAAAACACATAAATCCAGGCACATCGACTAAAGTTAGGACATTTAAATGAGTTATTATGGAGGTACTAAAGGGGGTGTGGCCAGCAAAATGGCTAAGACACTGAACATGAATGTATTTAGTTAGCTTCATCGTGAGTTTAGTTTGATGCACTATCTGTCCCAGGAGAGGACGTCAGGATATGCGCTCCTACTATTTAGATTTAGGTTTGATGCAATGAAAGTTTGCATGTCTGCACTATGCATACAGGGCCAGAGTTTGGACGCCTACGAATACCTGGGTACGTCTGAGCAGTGTAGGTGACTACGCAAGGGAATGCATTCTTTTGTAATTTAGACCCTGGCTTTTAACTTAGCTGTAGGGATAGCAGTGGTGCCGGGATGATCGATTTCTGTGAATGCATTTGTTTGAGCATTTGCATGGGAGTTTGCAAAGGGTTATGGTAACTGTCTTAGTACAGACTATGCACATATGAGTAGAGATGTCGCGAACCGTTCGCCTGCGAACAGTTCCAGGCGAACTTTGGGGGTTCGCGTTCGCCTGCGTCAGGCGAACTTTTGCGGAAGTTCGATTCGCCCCATAATGCTCTATTGAGCAAAACTTTGGCCCTCCATATCACTGTCAGCAGACACATTATTGCCAAACACACTGGTCTCACTGCTGTAAGACCACCCACCCTCTCTCCTTCAAGCAAGGTCCTTATACCATTTGACTCAGTTGTCTGCCTACACTAATTAGTTATGGGACAGCTGCTACAGAGATTTTAATTAGCCTCTTGTGGGTTTCCTCCCACCTCCCTCCTCCCTTCTACCTATTCCCTCCTCCCTCCTACCGGAGGGAGGAGGGTCTCATCTGCCAGGGAATTATCCTATTTCAAAAACCAGTATACATCATACCATGGCTGGGAATCGAACCCAGATCTCACTGTGTGGTGGGCAAGCACACTAACCACTGTACCACTACAGTAGTAACTGAAGCTGGCCTAAAATTTACCATTTATGCTCAATGCAATAGAAACATTAGGTTGCTTAAAGGGAACCTTAACTGAGAGTGATATGGATGTTTCCTGTAAACAATACCAGTTGCCTGGCAGTCCAGCTGATCTTTGTGACTGCAATAGTGGCTGAATCACACCCTGAAACAAGCATGCAGCTAATCCAGTCTGACTTCAGTCAGAGCACCTGATCTGCATGCTTGTTCAGGGGCTGTGGCTAAAAGTATTAGAGACACAGGATCAGTAGGCGATTCAGGCAACTGGTATTATTTTAAAAGGAAAAATCCATATCCTTCTCCGTTTAGGTTCCCTTTAAGGATTTGTAGCATAAAAGCCAACTCACATTGGCTGGGATTTGAACCTGGGTCTCACTGTGTGGTGGGCAAGCACACTAACCACTGTACCTCTACAGTAGTAACTGAAGCTGGCCTAAAATTTACCATTTATGCTCAATACAAGAGAAAAAGTAGACAAGACAAATAACATTTATATCACAGGTATAGGAGGTGGAAGGAGGGAGGAGGGAGGAGACCCACAAGAGGCTAATTAAAAACTCCCTAGCAGAGTGTGTAGCAGCTGTCCCATAACTAATTAGTGTAGGCAGACAACTGAGTCACATGGTATAAGGACCTTGCTTGGAGGAGGGAGGGCGGGTCCTCCAGCAGTGATGTGTATTTCACTTAATCAGGTGTGCCTCCAGGTATTAGAGCTCTTGAAACATATTTTCTATCATTTTTCCAGCCGGTAGAGTTTTTTAAAATTTTCAAAGTTCGCCTCCCCATTGAAGTCTATTGCGGTTCACGAACTTTTTCGCGAACCGAACCTTTCGCGGAGGTTCGCGAACAGGGTCCTCCTAAAATCGGAGGTTCGCGACATCTCTACATATGAGCAGGTTTTGAGCACAAGGTGATGCAGTTCATCTGTATATTTACATACAGGTATAGGCACTCTTGCACCTACTACTCCACATTGGAGAAATCTACACGTTATAATAATTTATTTTTTTTAAAAGAAGAGATGAAAACCGAGAGCCCACTATAGTGCAGTAAGTATGAGTATTGAATCTGGACAAAAATTGTTTGAAGTGTTACTCACAAAGGTGGGTTACCTCCAAGGCAACCACTGTATGTACAGGTGGGAAAAAATGACCTATCCCCACTCAGGTTAAAAAGTTACTGTCTGTAAAAATGTATATGGAGGTAACACCCCTCCACCAGGCTGGACAAAACACTGAAGATATGTCAAAACTAAGGCACCAAGGCAGGATCAAATATATTAAAAACAGTTTTAAAAAAAGGTAGGAAGCGGTGGACTTGCCTCCCCATTGATGACTCAGTGTGTATTTATTAATCATTCCAAAAATGCAACACGTTTCGTGGGTCAGCAGCCCGCTTCATCAGGCAATAAAAGGCGTCCTGCCCTACTTCCTTGCGGATAATTGCTCCATTTTTATTGCCTGATGAAGCAGGTTGTTGACCCGTGAAACGTGTTGCATTTTGGAGTGATTATAGTTATGTTTATCTGAAACAGACATACCAAGTCTTCAACAGGGAGGTAAGTTCACCACTTCCTCCATTTTTAAACAGGTTTTAAATATAATTTATCCTGCGCTGACGCCTCAGTTTTGTCTTATCTAATTATTTTCCATGAATGAATCTCCTTCCACAAGGAAATACTGGAAGAGTTACACAGTGGTGGTCATGTAAAAACCGCAAAAAGAAAAAGTGGAGGAAGTTCTTCAGACTAAAACTGTGCAGCAGAGTTTTTATACCGCACTAGAAACATTGCAGGTTGAACGTGTTTGAGTATTTTGCAAGGACTCCAATTATCTCCCTCCAGTTTACACACATCAGCCCTCAAGAAAAGATTCCACAGAGCTGATAAACAGCATGCTGCAAACTCACCCTGTTCTGACCCCGCAGGGCTTTCAGAAACCAGTCTTATATCAGAAACTTCAAAGTCCGTCAGAACGCTTCCTCCAGTGTCCCGAAAATCATCCGTGTATGCCTGACATACTTGTTTATAGTTCACAATACCGGTGTGAGGAGAGTCCAGGGCCATCACTCCCTGCAATGTAAGGGCAAACACAGTCAATACAGTGAGACACTAAGGCTAGGTCCACACTGGTCCGTCCAGAAATGAATTTTTGTAGCATATATTTCCAGTCCATGGAAACATATGCCCAGCCGTGGTGGGAGAGGCAGCCACCATGCTGGAGGGGTATAGCAGGCAGAATAGGGGTGTCAGCGGGGAGGGGGGGGGGGACCTTCTCCCCCCCCCCCCCCCCCGGGTCTCCCATCCCCGCTACCCCTCCAGCTACATGCTGCAGTACTTGTTACAATGTATAGCCGCGGCGAGCGGGGAGCTCACCTTCTCTCCACTTCCTCCGCTCGCCGCGTCACTGCCTGCAATCCTACCCTCTAAACTTCGGAGGGCGGCATTGCAGGCAGTGATGCGGCCAGCTGAGGAAGTAGGAGAAGGCAAGCTCCCTGCTCGCCGGTGCTATACATTTTGACATGTTTTGCAGCATGTAGCTGGAGGGGATAGAGAGGATGGGGGACCCAGGTGAGGGAGGGGGGAGGGGACATCTCCCCTCTCCACTGCCACCCCCGTCCTGCTTGCTATACCCCTCTAGCTTGGTGGCCCCCTCTCCCCCCACAGGCTGTGACACAGAAACGGATCCGTTTCGGTGTCCACAATTTGTCTGTGTAGAAGGGGATCCGTTTTCCCATTGCCTAACACTACCCCTGCGTGTATCAGGGTCCAGATCCATTGCGTGAAAATGCAGCATATCCGGACCTTCTGTTCAGGTTTTGAAAACGGATTCCTGCAAACGCAGACAGATCCTTTTTTTTGTTATGTGTGAAGACAGCTGCTATCTAAAACACTGGTATCCGTAGCTCCGGTTTTGATCTGGCCTGAAAAACTGAGCCACGGATACGTTTCCAGACCTAGTGTGAATGAGCACTTAGTGTATTTTTATTATACTAGACTTTATGGCCTGCACTCAGTGGAGTCGAGTGATGGTACGGCTGTACTTCCTACCCTAACCCATCCACTGTGCCTTTAATCTGGCAATTAGCATGACTGAAGAATAGGAATGATCAAAGATAAGCAAATTCTTTGGAATTTATGTAAATTTTTATGCAAATATATGCAGTTTGAAAATGGACCAATCAGTTTAAACCTGGGTTGAAATTGTTTGGTTCATTTTTAAACAGAATATATTTGCATAAAAATGTGCATCATTTCGGAAGCATCTTGTATTGATTGGTGTCAGCACACAGAGTGTATCTGATTATTGATGATCTGCAGTATCACCAATAATACAGATGTTATACCTGATTATATGGTGATCTGCAGAATCACCAATAATACAAGTATAGCTTGACACAGGACACCTTATGTAATGTGAGTGTTTGGTGTAACAGTAAGAAAGGTTATCTCCCGAGGAGCGGGAGATACATACACTACTGCAGCCAAGGATTCCCTGAAGAGCAGGGAATTGGACTGCGCTGCAGCCAGTGGACACCTGAGGTGCAGGTGGCCTCTGACTGTGAAGACACTCACCCCCTTAGGAGGAGGAGATGGAGATTGTACTGCAGCCAGGGATTTCCTGATGGCTCAGGAATCAGACTGTACTGCAGCCAAGGATTCCCTGATGGGCTGGGAATCAGACTGTACTGCAGCCAGTGGACTCCTATAGGTAAAGTCCCCTGACTGCACTGTAAGGAGGACTTCCTGAGGAGCAGGCAGCCTTTACAGCTAATGGACACCTATAGGAGTTGGTGTCACAAGGAGTACAGAGAGGCTGTTCACCCAAGGGACGAGTGACAGCCAGAAGGGTCATACAAGCCAGGTCGGCAACACACGAGCAGATAAAGTACAGAGACAGAAGACCGATTCGGTATCTGGGTACAGGCAAGGTTGGCAACGGGTAGACAGATAGGCAAGGTACCGAATCAGTAAGCAGGAGAGAGGTCAGCAAAGCCAGGGATCATAACAGGTATCAATATAGCACAACCCTAGTCTGAGGTGTGAGGTCCTTGGTCTCAACACCCGGGAACTAGTCTGAAGTATAACAGTACAATAACACAATAGCGTCTAAAGCGGAATCTGGCTAAGTGTGAATTCCCAGCTCCAACTGGTTCTAACACACTGTAAGATCTGACTGAGGTCTGAGTGCTCACACGTGAGTATTTGCAACGGCAGACAACCAGCAACTGACAAGCAAGTTATATATATATATATATATATATATATATATATATATATATATATATATATATATACTTACAGCGCTCTGCAGCGCCGCCCCAGCCACTCAGCCAATCCAGAGTCCAGCTGGGATCAGCTGATCGGCCTGATCAGCCAATTCCCCTTCTGCTGGCATAAAGGTCCCGTCGCCTGGCGCGCGCGCGTAGCTCTCCATCTGTGTGCACTAGAAGGACCAGGCGAACCAGAGACATGTTGCTGCGCGAAAACAGCCGCCGGCTTGAACGCGGAGACAGCCGCTCTGCCGCTTGCCCGCGCGGCGGCATCTCCGCTATTCATTACGCATCTCATTGATCATCCCTACTGAAGAGACAGATGCTCTCATTTTAACTGGCAACAGCCTGCAATGATCGTAAATGTGTCCAACACTTTAAGGCGGGATTTCTGGCTTCAGACATTTCTGCTCCACTAAAATATACTGAGAAGAAAGGAGACCATTTACAGGTCACTTCCCACACCCCAGAGATGGTTCTTCACTGCAGCCTTATTGCAATGCAGAGTCCGTCTCTCCATAAGTCTCTGGGGATGGTTTACAATGGTTGGAGAGCTCTAATAAGCCTAAGTAATCCATCAAACCTGGAATGAATCAAAAAGTGTGCAACCCGCACCTGGGTTACATCAGAACAAAGTGAGGATGCTGAAAGGTTAGCGAATAGTAGCGTGTGCTACTGCAGTCACATTCATCACTCACAGCAAGAAGTTGATCTAAAGGTGAAGCACATACCCGCTGTCACACGAACATTAATTTACTTCCCTTTCAGCAACCACGTTGTATTCTCATATGACCCAGGTATGCCCTGCAAACTTTTGCCCAGCCGATAGTGTCCATTTTTTTTTCTTTTTAAACAATCCAATCCGGGTTGGCTGGATTGTTCAGATTTTCCCACCCTCAATGTCAGCTGACAGGAAGCACATACCCGGCAGTAGGGCTCCTTCTCTCGGATCTCTTTAGCGCTGATGAGTTGTAGATCTGGCACATTGTTCTGCAGTCCTCGCTCATACAAAGCTTGTAGTCTTGGGATTTCCTGGTGTTCCACAGCCACTATCAGCTAAAGAGAACATTGCATACATTGTAAAACATAAAACAAGTACAGAATCAGTAACGCATACTAGATTACAGGGTCCTGCTCTACCTGTGCATGTGACCCAAAAGAAACTAAAGCAAGAAGGGAAATCAAGGCTGCCATTTTTATGTCTTTCTTTCAACAATGACACTTCTGGACTGCAATGCTGGATCTTGTCTACACTAGTGCAAATGGTTTCTTTTTTCCTAGGTTTCCACAGTGCTGCACACAAAAACTCAGGTTGGCACATCTCACTTGTGATTATTTCCTCTGATCCAAAAAAGTAGGTCTGACCACAAAATGCGTCAGGGTACCTTCCATAGTCTGGAATCATGTCACCATTAATGGGCCAGGATCTGACATTTCATACAAACTTTCATTGTAGTCTATTTCCTTAAACCTATAAGAATTCTTTGCATATCTGTCAGTTCAGCTTTACAAGTCATTAGTCATGTGTGACGCGACCACGGCTGGTGGAACGTGGAAGTACCAGCTGATGTGCGTACCAAAGTTTGTGAGGGACGTGGCCAGCGGATATGACGTGGTGGGTTTTACCCAGAAGTGCTTGGAGCGGCACAAAGTATTTGATTGAAGACCGGCGAGACTATCCTAATGGACGCAAGCCGATTGGCCAATTACCTGCATGGGGGAGGAGTTTGGGGTATAAAGGGGTTGATGTGAGGGGGTGCTCTTGGTCTTGATAAAGCCCTTATTGCGGGGCGAAACGGCTGTCAATCTGCTGTTCTCCACACCTCTCTATACCTTCAATACCTGCTGCTGAAACTGCATCTGGACTGTGATAAGTATAATGTGCTTTTATGCTGCCTACTATCTTTTTATGAAAGTGTTCTATTAAAGATTGAGAAGTTTTATCTTGCAAACGAGTTGCTGCTGGATTTCTGTTTCTATGTGTATGCTAGATTATGGATCTTTAGGTCACCGGATTCTGCACCGTTTGAGTCCGTTGTGCTGGAGTAACAGGCATTAGTTTGGGGTGCACTCATTTTGTTTTTGGATGTGGATTTACAAGTCATTACTTGGGAAGCAGACTTTAGACATGGAATCCTATCTGTTTAAAGTGTTCCTAAGACCACTAAAATGGGGCGATTTTTACTTACCTGGGTCTTCCTCCAGCTCCATGAGGTGTGTGGGCTCTCTCACCATCCGCTCTAGCCGTTTTGTTGTCTTGTAATCCTCACCAGTAATCTGTCCAGTCATGCGCTTCTACGCATGCTCAGCCTAGCCTGGAGCCCACCAAAACAGGGCGTAGATTTCAATCGCTGCGGTCCTTAAGTAGTTAAGCAATGCACATTTCCTGGCTGTCATGCTGATCCTCTGCCTTTAATACATTTAGCTATAGACCCCTGAACAAGCATACAGATCAGATATCTATGACAAATCTGACAAGATTAGCTGCATGCTTGTTTCAGGTGTGTGATTTAGACACTACTGACCAGAAAAATCAGCAGGACTGCCAGGAAACTGGTATTTCTGAAAAGAAAATAAATATGGCAGCCTCCATATACCTCTCACTAAAGTTCTCTGGTAAAAAGTAAATAAATATGGCAGCTTCCACAGGTCTCTCACCTCAGGTTCCGTTTAAGGCCCGTTTTATACTTACCGCATTACGTCGTGTCGCGGTACTCTACCCTGCCACAGTGGCCATTCAAGTCAATGAGGCATGACACACTGCCTGTGGTGTGATGAAGCGGGAGTGCTCCAGGCACGCAGAACCTCCAGCGCATTAGGATGTGACTCTGGGAAAGTCACATGTTATATTTTTTCTTTGGTCGCACCTCACCTCTGACCCATGTGGTGTGACTTATCAGCTGTGATGCGACTCTTCTAAATAACCGCTATTACAGCGAACTAGTATAAAAGGACCCAGAGAGTAAACTACACAAAAGTTAAGATAAAAGAGTCTCTGCCAGTTATTATTGCTGTCTTTGTGTCTGTTGGAAAATCCAACTTCTTTTCTCACACACCTGACAGGAAACGGGTAGAAATCTTTCAGAGAAATACAATGGCACCACCAGATGCCTGACGGTCCCTAGTAATCCCTTTCTCAATTAAGTGCAGTGTTCTCCCCAGGCCCTTTTAGCCGGGTGCTTTGGTGAGCACCCGGCTGTCATCGGCTCACCTCCTCCTCTGCTGCAAGCAGAGTTGTGCAGAGAGGCACCTGCCCTGCATTCTCTCATCTCACCCCACCCGGCTACTTTTCCATGCCACCTGGCTACTTTTTCATGCCATCCGGCTGGAAAAAAATTCTGGGGAGAACACTGTAGAGCCAAAAAACAAAACTCCCTGGGCTACTATTATTTTGTAATACTTATTAAAAAAGTTTAAAGTAAACCTGTAACAACTGTAACACCACAAAAAAATATATACTTTAATCAGTAGCTAGAAGCCTCTGGCTAATCCAAAGGCTTTACCGATCCTCTCCGACACCTCCACTGTCGGCCGAGAGACTCTGTATCTTCGCGGACACATTCCCCTCTGTGTACCAGCGTGGCCGCACTGTGCAGATGTCAGTGGGTGTGCCCCTGCGCAGCAGCACAGAGTCACTAGTTTATAGAGAAAAGAAAGCTGTGTGCGAGTGGTTCCATGCTACTGCACGGTCATGGACTGTGCTTTCCAACTGCGCAGTGTGGACACGCTCATACACGGAGGGAAACATGGCTGGGAGCAATCTTCAACTTTAACATCAAAGATTGTTCACCACAAGAGGGGCCTAGGGAGACAGGGGGAGCTTCTGTATCAAACTTTTTTTTTTTGTAAAGATTACAGGTACCTTTTAAGAAATAAAAATAATAACCTAAAATTTACAATGAAATAAAGTGAACAGACAACATATTATCATTCTGATCTGTGTTCACAGATCATGGCATTGCTGGTAGTTAGCAATCACTACATACCTTTCCACACTTCTTGTATGGGATGAGCCTGCGGTCACAGTAGTCATACAAGAGAGATGACCCTCGGACACACAGTCTGGCTTTAAGAGACCCCGGTGTATAATATATTCCACTGTGTATCACTCCACTATTGTGGCCACTCTGGTGCATAGCTAGGTAAATAAATAAAAAAAGTGAATGGTAGTTACATTTGCCTTAAAGCGGTATTGTCACCATAAAAATCAAATTTCAACAGCAACTGGTCTAAGTGTATTAAGTGATAAAGATGCCAATCCTGCATTCAAAACTTGCAAAACTTTTTCTGCTGTTATGGTTTGTAGTTATGACATACTTTAGGAGCGCTGGCCCTAGTGACAAAGAGTTGAATGCTGGGAGTTATTTTTATCTATAATATATTGCTCCTCTTCCATTTATTTCCCTATCTAGCTGCTTATCAGAAACACCCTCTGATTACTTGTGTTTACAAGCAAGGCTGAGGTGACTCAGTGATTGGATGTGTAGAAAAAAGACAGTGCAGTTCCTATTATACACCTCAGTGGGAGTGTCGGAAGACTCTGGGAGGGCAGCTAATGAATACACAATGAGCAAGAGAATGGAGAGGGGGAAACAAGAGTCAGGGAGGATATGATGTCAGCATTAGCTTGGCAAGATGGCCACTGCCTAGAATAGGATTTTCTGCTTTTCCTTTATAAAATTCACAGGAATCATTACGTGGATAGCACAATACATCTGTTATGTAAGTAATAATAATAATAATTATTCTTTTTTTGTATAGCGCTTTTCTCCTGTCTGACTTAAAGCGCTTGTGAGGCAGCCACTAGAGCGCACTCAGTAGACAGTAGCAGTGTTAGGGAGTCTTGCCCAAAGAACTCCTTACTGAATAGGTGCTGGCTTACTAAATAGGAAGAGCCGAGATTTGAACCCAGGTAAGTAGAAGTAGTATTTATCTACTTATGTATGTGTTTTTTATTTCTAGGTTAGCATGGGTGTTGCTTGTTCTTTAAATAATACTATATATATATATATATATATATATATATATATATATATATATACATACATGGTCACAAAAAAGTGTAAGGTGCCCATACATCAGGCGACGTATGGGCAGACTGACCATGAGACAGATCCCCCTCTGATCCCTCTCATGTCAGAAATCAGCCACAGCCATCTGCTTGGCCGCATCACCGCGAGTGCCTGTACCACATGGCTCCAGGTATGTGTGCGAGGTCACGCAGGCACCTAGTGCCACATGGTACAGACTATCACGGTGAGGGTGATGGAGGTCAGGAATAGCACTGGTGGACAGGTGAGTTTTTAAAACATTGCACACGGGCATAGGGGAGACACTTTACATCGATTTTTCTCCATTTTGATAGAATTATTGAAACGGAAGGTTGATGGGCCTGCGAATTCACCTGACGTCTAGCCATTTAAGACATATATGTGTAAAGATACAAACCATTTAGATATAGTTTTCCACATCCAGAAGCTAGGTGGCAATTAGAGAGGTCAGTGAGATTTTAATACAATAATAGTGAGATTGTATACACATTGTACGCAGGTTGAAGTGGGGCCAATCCAGGTTGTCTGGAAGAGCATTTGACTGAACGTCCAAGCTGAATACAATATGAGGGTCATATCATTTACCTGCAATACAGGCAGCCACTGTGCAACAATAAGAGACAAAGGTGGGAAGTCAAGTGCGCACTCCTCAGTCTTACTCATACAATAAGCTCAAAATCACCTCCTGGCTAGAACTACTGCATGTGTTTACTGTGCTCTGCCCCTAGTCAGCGCTGATCTTCCATGAGGGTAGAACTAGGCAATTTCTCAGGGCCCCTCAGCAGGGATAGAGGCAAGCTGAAGAAAGGAGGCAGTGCACCAGCCTGACAGGTAAGATCACATTCTGCTGTGTGCACTCTACATGTGTCAATGGCTGACAACAACCTGGATGAATGCACCCATGTACAGCACCTCAAAGCTATCTAACCAGCAGGCCTGGAGTGAGTCTCCCTTCTGCAACCTATGAGTTTCCCTCTGCAGCTCGTGAGTAGGGTGAGCTACACACTGAAGCCCTGCGAGGAACTGGTGAGATGAAAATTCACTGTACATGCTGTGATGCTGTGGAGTCTTGTGCTGTCATTTATGGACATACTGGCCTAATCAATTAGCCTGGCTGACCTGACATGTTATATCCTGCTTGCTGTGCTACTGCTGATGGATGAACTGCATAGTACATGTCATGTTGCAATATTAACATCAAGGCTTGTGTGTATAACGCTGGACATGGTCTGATACAAGCTTTTTTGCTCTTGCCTTTTTTTCCTGCCGCTGCATGGGGACATTGCATACTCTGCTTATCTTGTACGTCTAGTACGCAGCTATCGTTGCTTTTACAACTGCAGAGGTCGCCACTAGCATTAGATGCCGGCGTGTGTATGATGGTGTGACGTGGTAGTTTGAGTGGGTGAGTTGTGGCGGGGTGGCCATCCCATGTGATTTTTATTATTTTTTATTAGAAATTGTGGATTTAAATAATAAATTTTGATATTTTCAATAATTTGGTATTCATGTTGGATCTTTGGGGGTGTATGTCTTACCATTTGAATTGTTTCCACTGCCAAGTTTGAATAGTAAGATCACATTCTGCTGTGTGCACTCTACATGTGTCAATGGCTCTACTAACTGCTATATGGGCGGGGAGGGAGGGGAAGGCAATGGTTACCTACTAAAGGGCCACCCAACACTGCTATATAGGGGAGGGGCTGTTTAACTTTTGCCCAGGGTCCCATTTTATCTAGAACTGGCCCTGGCATTAAGCCCCATTCCCCAACTGCCTAGTGATTGCGATGTTGCTGTGTTCCCGTTCATACAAACCACAAGTGCTGCGGTGAGAACAGTCCCATAATCTTGTAGGGATACATTGTACACAGCTTGCTGGTCGCTAGCAATCAGCAAAGCACTACAACACAGCAGAAAAACATCCCAGCAGGGATGGGCTTAAATTCGAATTCGGGTGAATCTGGATAGTAGCTATCCGGATTTCACCCAGATACCTGTGCGGTGTGGTCAAGCTTACCTATCTGACGTCTTCTTCGGTCCGTCCCTCGATGCCTCCCACGATGCGGTCCAATCCGGCGTCATGTGACTATACACTTCCTCCTTCAACCCGGAACGAGGAAGTGTTTGTAATCACATAGCCGCCGCGTGGACCGCATCGTGGGAGGCACCAAGGGACGGACGTCAAATAGGTAAGCTTGACCCCCCGCCCACGTATCTGGGTGAAATCCTGATAGCTACTATCCGGATTCACCCGAATTCGAATCTGAGCCCATCCCTACATCCCAGTGTGAAATGGGCCCCATGTGCTGGAAAACAAAAGCTGACCAATCTGCTTTAAGACAGCGAGAGCTGACCAATGCGCTTATGGACAGGGAGAGTAGATCAATCCAACCAATCACCTGTATACTGTTAAATACTGGGTACCACATACAGTACAGCACCTGTATCTGTTCACACATAGCACCAGTATATGATTTTTTTTTTATTTTATGTGCGTTGGAAGATGGGTAGTCTTATACGGCGAGTATATCCCAAACTCTATATTTTAACTGGAAAAGTTGGGGGGGGGGAATGGTCGCCTTATACTCCGGAATATACTTTTTTTTTAATATCTTTGTTTATACATGTTACAGTATTGTATAAACTGTTGAAAATACATTCAATTAAAAAGACATTGAAAAAGATCCTCCCCAAAAGACAAAAATATTGTTTATACATATCTAAGTACAGAATAGAAAGGGCCCTTTTCTACTGGAAATCGTAAACTCAACTGCAAACTCACGACTAGTATGATTACAACATAACCCTTCCTAATCTACTAGACTTACCAATTTCCTTCTCTTTCTCTAGCAGGGCGAATCGCAGTGCAGGATGACGAAGGATCAGCTGTCGTGCTGATGCAAGACCCACAATGCCGCCGCCCACAACCACAACATCGTAAGTGCTGAAAAAAATGAAACCGTTACTAACAAGTTCAGAAATTTAATCAGTAATGTTAATACAAAAATTATGGAGCACCAGCTAACAATCCCTCCAATGAGGAGGGAGAAAAATAGGAGCGGCACAGAACCAAGATGGCCGACGGAGCCGCGATCGCGGCCGTTCGGTGCCTCGTACACGGTGAGTTTCACCTTTTGCTCACCGAAAGTAGCATCATTCGTTAGAGTAGATTCTCAGCTTTCCATAGATATATTAACTTGTGGGGGTTTAGAAGAGCTGAAAGCGGAAATTCGCTCCGTTTTCAGCACAGCTCAAATTCTCTACAGGGGTTTACGGTGGGTCCCCTAAAGTAGACTAGCTCCAAAATTATTACCCTACATTATTTGATACTCTATTTTCACTCAACTGCTATTTTACTAAGTATTCAATAATTACTACTAAAATAGACATGATCCACATGAGATCAGCAATCTTTACGTCTTCCCTTAATAAAACATCACATACCAAGTCATACCTCTTTATTCTGGAAAACAAAAATTATGCTGGTAAACACTTTGTTAAAAATAACCTTCAAAAGCCATTATAAGCCATACAAAAGAAGAGCAGCCATAACACGTGACAATATTAGACTTCTCCTTGCCACTCTCTGCATTGGACTGGAGGCGATATTACTGGCTGAAGGAAAAATGCAACAGCCTGTTTGTAGCTCCTGAAGGTGCTTAGGCCACTGGGGCAATTGCCCAGTTTGCCTCTACATTAACATTGGCCCTGCATGTATAAAAATAATTTTCAACACGCTGCTGCCATTTGTTCCCATTGAATGGCAGACCCCCCGGGCCGCAACAGCACTACCTTAGTATGCAATGAAAGCTGGATGGGATCCTTGTGAGATGCATTCTTTTTAAACCAAACATGTCTCAAACCTGAGCAACTGTAAGGCCTAGTGCACACCAAAAACCGCTAGCAGATCCGCAAAATGCTAGCAGATTTTGAAACGCTTTTTCTTATTTTTCTGCAGCGTTTCAGCTAGCATTTTGCGGTTTTGTGTAGCGGTTTTGGTATAGTAGATTTCATGTATTGTTACAGTAAAGCTGTTACTGAACAGCTACTGTAACAAAAAACGCCTGGCAAACCGCTCTGAAGTGCCGTTTTTCAGAGCGGTTTGCGGTTTTCCTATACTTAACATTGAGGCAGAAACGCATCCGCAATCCAAAATCTGCAGCAGCCCGGGAGTATGCGTTTCTGCAAAACGCCTCCCGCTCTGGTGTGCACCAGCCCATTGAAATACATTACCCTAGCGGATCCGCACCCGCAAGCAGATCGCAAACAGCAGCGGAAACGCTCCGGTGTGCACTAGGCCTAAGTGATCATCAACGGTCATGCAAGTTTAACATCATGCAGCTCCTCCAGAGGTATCAGTCGCTGAATAATAAGCGGATTTTCAGCTTGTTAGGCATTCAGAGTTAGGCATGGATGGGGAGGGGATGGGTTTAGGTTAGGGATCAGTTGAGGGAGAGTGAAATTGGTTAGGCATCGGTGTTGAGGGTGTCAGTTAGGGATCGGTAGTGGGAGGGCTCTGTGTGAGAATAGGGTTCAGTTTAGCGACAGTAAAATATCACCACATTTTACTTAAAGTGGACCCAAATTAAGAATACAAGATTTCAGAAATAAAATCTATTTTCTAAATTATAATAATAAATAGCAGCCTTTTTTCAGCTGCATGATGTGAAATATAAAATGTTTTACATTTATTGGAGGAACCCCTCCCTCTCTTTCATATTGCCGGGGAAAAAAAAAAAAATCAGGCAAACTGGTGGAGTAGATGGTCTCCAGCAATGGAGGAATTGCTAATGGCTGCCCCCAGTATAACCCTAGTTATGAAAAGAGAAGGGTGAAAAGCATGCACTGAAATGATCATAGGCTTGAAGGAGTGTTTATTTATCTGTGTATGTGTCAAAGTGGTGCAACTAAATATTTTTAAATTAAAAAAAATGTTTGGTTTGGGTCCGCTTTAATTTCATAGCAGAATATCAGTAATTTACCAATATTATACTAGCGCTATTTCTGGCACAAAAAAAATCCATGATGCCCATTTTGCGTGTATGCGACCCTGGCAGCTCCCAATTGGCTGTTCAGAGACCATAACACTTCAGATTCCTATCACTGATATACAGTATATAGCGCATATTCCATAGCACTTCCATGTGGATAACTGCCTGTAGCCTGCGGTATCAAATTATATTTGGTGTATTAATCTTCTATACTGTAATCATGTTTAGTTCACACAATATGCGTCAGTTGCCCGGGTTTGGGACAGGTATTAGCTGTAAGTTCTAAATCTTGGCTGGCTTGGATATTCCTCTAAACATTCCTTTGAACAATCTGTTACTGATAAATAGCATAATCTCAATAACAAATAAGTACTAAACTCACAAGCTACTATTTGACTATTTATGGGAGCTTAATATCGTTACTCTTTGTACCCTGTTACTAATTACAAAATCCAATCCCTAAGGAAGAAGCATGGGACAAAATCCACCTTTCTCCTTGGCCCAAGAATACAAATGCAAACATCGGAAAAGCAAAGTTAAAAAGCATGCTGTGCTTGAAAGAGTGCAGTCGGTGTAATAAACAAAGATCTCCAGTGTAAAGCCATGCTTTCTTATGCCTACTACACAACATGCAATTTCCCATCAGATTGATGTGTCCAATCAATAATTTCCAACATGTCCAATCTGATTTCCGGTCGATTTTCTGAATTACTTCTGCTCAAAAGTGATTGAAAAATCGATTGGAAACCAGATTGGATCTAACGGAAATGATCGATTCAACCACTTGATCTGGCAAGAAATTGCATGGTGTGTACCAGGCATTAGTCTCAGCTTCAAGCACCAATCTCCCTTCAGCCGTGCATCCTATCAGAATAGTTCAATTTGCCAACCACGTCTGGGGTTGCGCCTGAAAATGGGTTTGGCACATACAAGGCTCGCAGAAGTGAATATAGGATAAAACACAATATACATTACAACATAGAGTGTACACAAGATACGTTACAGAGGCAGTGATTCAATAGACAGCTTGGAGAGAGTCCAAGAGGTTGACAGTCGAGGGGAGAAAAGGGTTTCTGTGCCTCGAGGTCCTGGTGGAGATTAGTGTTGGGCGAACACCTAGATGTTCGGGTTCGCGAACGTTCGCCGAACATCGCCGCGATGTTCGGGTGTTCGCGCCGAACTCCGAACATAATGGAAGTCAATGGGGACCTGAACTTTCGTGCTTTGTAAAGCTTCCTTACATGCTACATACCCCAAATTAGCAGGGTATGTGCACCTTGGGAGTGGGTACAAGAGGAAAAAAAATATTTGAAAAAGAGCTTATAGTTTTTGAGAAAATTGATTGTAAAGTTTCAAAGGAAAAACTGTCTTTTAAATGTGGAAAATGTCATGTTTCTTTGCACAGGTAACATGCTTTTTGTCGCCATGCAGTCATAAATGTAATACAGAGAAGAGGTTGCAGGAAAAGGGACCGGTAACGCTAACCCAGCAGCAGCACACGTGATGGAACAGGAGCAGGCGCAGGAGGAGAAGGCCATGCTTTTTGAGACACAACAACCCAGGCCTTGCATCAGGACAAGAAGCGTGCGGATAGCATGCTTTTTACCGCCATGCAGTCATAAATGTAATAAAGATAAGAGGTTCAATAAATAGGGACCGGGCGTCAACGCTAACCCAGCAGCAGCAGACGTGATGGAACAGGAGGAGGCGCAGGAGGAGAAGGCCACGCTTTCAGGTGCAACTCAGGCCTTGCATGAGGACAAAAAAATGTGTGCGCAAAGCAATGCAATGAGTAGTTTTCAGGACACAATGGGCTATTCGGAGGAGCTATTCCCACCCCCACAATCTTCTACCTGTGAAAGGTCAATGGAACAGCCACAAATGTTGTGCCCGGATTCACAACCTTTTTCTGTGGAAAATGCACCTCGCACTGAAATGCAAGGCGAGGCCGAGGATGAACATGACGTCAACAACTCAACATGACGCAAAATGGGGGCGGAACAGAAAGCTGCTTTCAATGTTTTGAAGGCCTTAATTGCCTCCGGTGGCCAGTTAGATGCATCATTCATCACACCCAAATCCCAGAGCAATGTGTGCAGGAATTTGAATCTCAGGAGGTGTACCGAGATCATCTGGACAAGTGACCAAGTGACAAGTGACAAAGTGACCAGTGACAAAGTGACAAAGTGACCAGTGACAAAGTGACAAAGTGACAAGTGACAAAGTGAGAAGTGACAAGTGACAAAATGACAAAGTGACAAGTGACAAAGTGAGAAGTGACAAGTGACAAAATGACAAAGTGACAAGTGACAAAGTGACCAGTGACAAAGTGACAAGTGACAAAGTGACAAGTGACAAAATGACAAAGTGACAATTGACAAAGTGACCAGTGACAAAGTGACAACTAACAAAGTGACAAAATGACAAAGTGACCAGTGACAAAGTGACAACTGAGAGGTTGTTCTGGGGAGCTCCACTGCACTCAGTCGCATATGAGGAGAGGTCTCGTCGGGACTGCTGATCCTCCTCAGCTTGCTCAAAGCCTTGAGGGTTTCTGAAGATCCTCTGCTTGGAGTTCGCCGGGGTTCAGCTTGGTGTCGGGGTCGGCGGCGTCCTCCTCACTCCAACGTGGCAGATCTTCTGTTGAAGGAAAAAAAAACAAACATTGTTAAAAGTCCAGTACCGCTTCTGAAGGACTCACCAAGAGATGCAGGAGCGCTTCAATCTAGCGCACCATCGCTCGCTGGGTGATGTCCCTGCCTACGCGCTGGAATTCTACGCTGCACATGCTAGCACGCTTTTGCGCAGTGCCGAGGCGCATTCCAGCAGCTAGTAGCTACCAAGCTTCTGTGGATCTGATTGGGCCACCATGTTGGATCTCTGCCAAGTCCTCCAAAATTTTGAGCAAATTCACGTTGCGTGACTGAGCAGTGACAACTCTACAGTCAGCATTACAATACCACTGCTGTGTTTACTGAAGAAATCAATGTTGAAGATGGAAACCGCTGGCATGATGCAAGTGGGGGATTCTGAAGATGAAAACGATCAGCGTGATGATACCAACATCAGGCAACCTGCCTCAGGAAACGCTGGTCCCAGCTATGACAAAGAACAGGACGAGGAACAGCTGGAGTTGGAGCAGGAATTGGATGCCCCCACTGCCGAGGGACAGAGCGGTGCACGTTGGACTTCCACAATTTAGCGGGAAAGGACAGCAGAAGAGGAAGAAAGTGATGCTGGTGACGAATATGGTGCATCACAACAATCACAACGCTTACAAGAACATGAAGACAGAGGAGTCTCTGGCACACATGGCTCAATTCATGCTAGACTGCATTGAACGCGGCCCGCGCATTATTCACTATTCATTATTATTCATTGTTCTGGAATCTGGACAACACCAATTACTGGGTTTATACCCAGTTTATACAAACACAATGTTAAAAAACTGATTGAAGAAAGTGTCAGACAGGTCAAAAATGGAACAATTCCAGCAGGCCCTTGAGGATGGAGACTTTAGAGAGGAGATTGACATCCTCCTCCTTCTCTAGCCAGTTGTACGCCGACAGACTGACTTCAGCAAACCCAGGAGGACCAGGAGGGCAGCAAAGAACACAAGCTGCTGCTAGTGCCGAAAAGGGAATGGTATTGGCAGTGTCCTTGGAGTGGGAACATTTTCTGACACCCATGCAGCAGCCCACAGAACAGCAATCGGGCAGTTCCACGTCCTCCAACACCAATCGCCTGGAGAAGATGGTCAAGGTCCAGGACTACATGTCAGATGGCGTAGCTGTGTTGAACAATCCATCTGCAGACAGACGGTGAGTGTGACAGGCAGCACAGAAGGACCATGGCAACTCACTCATAGTACCACAGTTTGATAGTGCTGCCCAAAAAATTATATGGATCCGTAGACCCGGGCACTGCGGGCAGTACTGGGAAGTGGGAACGCAGATTTTAGTACCTAAACACACGATACAACATGTTTTCCGGGGTCGGACTCTGAGGCACATACAGATGCACACAATGCTATATAGTCAGGCTAAGCCGTGTACACAGAGTGTCAGAAAACACAATGCTATATATAGCGTGGCTGAGCGAGGTGCACAGTGGCAGTACACACAATGCTATATAGTCTGGCTGAGCCGTGTACACAGAGTGGCAGTAAACACAATGCTATATATAGCGTGGCTGAGCGAGGTACACAGTGGCAGTACACACAATGCTATATAGTCAGGCTAAGCCGTGTACACAGAGTGTCAGAAAACACAATGCTATATATAGCGTGGCTGAGCGAGGTGCACAGTGGCAGTACACACAATGCTATATAGCCAGGCTAAGCCGTGTACACAGAGTGTCAGAAAACACAATGCTATATATAGCGTGGCTGAGCGAGGTACACAGTGGCAGTAAACAATGCTATATATAGTGTGGCTGAGCGAGCGGTGTACTACTGTTCCCAGCAGCGACACACAATGACTGGGGGGGACCCTGGCTAGCGTGGCTGGAGAGCGAACTACCCTGCCTGCCTACCCAAAGCTAAACCCACAGACAAATGGCGGAGATATGACGTGGTTCGGGTATTTATTTACCCGAACCACGTGACTGTTCGGCCAATCAGAGCGCGTTCGGGCCCGAACCACGTGACCCGTTCGGCCAATCACAGCGCTAGCCGAACGTTCGGGGAACGTTCGGCCATGCGCTCTTAGTTCGGCCATGTGGCCGAACGGTTTGGCCGAGCACCGTCAGGTGTTCGGCCGAACTCGAACATCACCCGAACAGGGTGATGTTCTGCAGAACCCGAACAGTGGCGAACACTGTTCGCCCAACACTAGTGGAGATGGCCTGAAACCTCTGGCATAATGGGGGCCGACTGAAGAAGCAATGCATGAAAGGAAATTCACTCAACTGGAAGATTAAGAAGTCCAATTTTTATTAAACAATGGTTCTGGACAGAGACCAAACATCTCAGGCATTTCGGAGCTATACTCGCTCCTTAGTCATAACTAAAAATGCCATGTAGGAGCAAAAATGTATACACACACAGTAACACCCCTATGGGCAGAGGGTGCCATTTAATACTGGGGGCACACCTGGCTGCCCATACTGGTGGTAGACTCATCGGCTACCTGAACTGGGGACCAAACTAAGAATAGGGGTGTATATGGCAACTAGTTCTGGGGGCCCAACATCCTCAACTGGGGACCAAACTAAGAATAGGGGCGCATATGAAAACTAGTACTGGGGGGGCCCATATTGGCTATCTATACTGGTCTGACCCCTCTCAAAATTTAAGAAGCCTTTGTGGCCCACAAATCAAAATGTTTGCCCACCTATTACCCAGCCTCAGAGGACATGGCTTTAAATGTCAGGGCAATACCCCCACCGAACGCACATGACGGTTTTGCCGTCTAACAGTCTCCCGAGTGGTGATCGCCGCTGGGAGACTGAAGGCGGAGCAGGAGATGCGCACACAGCCGGCACGTGATCTCCTGCAGTAGCTGGCCCAAGGACTTGACGCCAATTGGCGTTATGCGGTCCTGGGGCTGCCACCGCGGTCACTCCCATTGGCGTGACGCGGTCTTGAGGTAGTTAAGGATAATTATGCATATTGTAAAGTGAACCCTTAACCATATGAAAGTATATACAATATTGGCACCTTATGGCAGTACCATATAGTGCAATATTAAATTGCGGCTATGGGCTGCCAAGGTGCAAGAGTTTGGTGCAAAAGCGGTGGTAAGTGATTTGTAAGCAGTGCAAGCTTCATCTAGTAAGCAGCGGTAAGTGATCAGTAAGCAGTGGCAGCTTTGTTAAGTATCCTACCAGTAGGAGGGTTGCGGTTAAAGGAGAACTGTAGTGAGAGGTATATGGAGGCTGCCATATTTATTTCCTTTTAAGCAATACCAGTTTCCTGGCAGCCCTGCTGATCTATTTGGCTGAAGTAGTGGCTGAATCCCACCAGAAACAAGCATGCAGTTAATCTTGTCATATCTGTCAAAATTATCAGAAACACCTGATCTGCTGCATGCTTGTTCTGGGTCTATGGCTGAAAGTATTAGAGGCAGAGGATCAGCAGGATAGCCAGGTAACTGGTATTGCTTAAATGGAAATAAACATGGCAGCCTCCATACACCTCTCTCTACAGTTCTCCTTTAAGGGATAGGGTTGGGAAGGTTAGAAAAAGGTACACTTGGGAAAAAAGCAAACTGAAAAAAAAATGTTGAAACTTGTAGCTGAACATCAGTAACAGTATGTTACCAACATTTGAACTATGAGAACAGTCCATGCCGAAAATCTGGTGCGTGCGTGTGTCTTTAGAAGATTCAAAGAGTAAGCTTGCAGCCAATAAGCCTTCTTCAGACTCTTTTCATGATGTATAATCTACATGAATAGAGTCTGAGAGCAGCTTATTGGCCTAAAGCTTACTCTCTGGATCTTTTAAAGTTAGCCAATAAATATCACCCCAATTCAAATGTCCTGCTTTAACCACTTAAGGACTGCAGTCATAAAACCCCTTAAGGACCAGAGCCTTTTTTTCCATTCAGACCACTGCAGCTTTCACGGTTTATTGCTCAGTCATACAACCTACCACCTAAATGAATTTTACCTCCTTTTCTTGTCACTAATACAGCTTTCTTTTGGTGCTATTTGATTGCTGCTGCGAGTTTTACTTTTTATTATATTCATCAAAAAAGACATGAATTTTGTCAAAAAAATGACTTAATTTAACTTTCTGTGCTGACATTTTTCAAATAAAGTAAAATTTCCTATACATTTGAGCGCGAAAGTTATTCTGCTACATGTCTTTGATAAAAAAAAAAACCATTCAGTGTATATTTATTGGATTGGGTAAAAGTTATAGCGTTTACAAACTATGGTGCCAAAAGTGAATTTTCCCATTTTCAAGCATCTCTGACTTTTCTGCGCACCTGTCAGGTTTCATGAGGGGCTAAAATTCCAGGATAGTACAAATACCCCCCAAATGACCCCATTTTGGAGAGACGACATCCCAAAGTATTCAGTGAGAGGCATGGTGAGTTCATAGAAGATTTTATTTTTGTCACAAGTTAGCGGAAAATGACACTTTGTGACAAAAAAAAAAAAAGTTTCCATTTCTTCTAACTTGCGACAAAAAAAAATGAAATCTGCCACGGACTCACTATGCTCCTCTCTGAATACCTTGAAGTGTCTACTTTCCAAAATGGGGTCATTTGTGGGGTGTGTTCACTGTCCTGGCATTTTGGGGGGTGCCTAATTGTAAGCACCCCTGTAAAGCCTAAAGATGCTCATTGGACTTTGGGCCCCTTAGCGCAGTTAGGCTGCAAAAAAGTGCCACACATGTGGTATTGCCGTACTCAGGAGAAGTAGTATAATGTGTTTTGGGGTGTATTTTTACACATACCCATGCTGGGTGGGAGAAATATCTCCGTAAATGACAATTGTTTTTTTTTTTTTACACACAATTGTCTATTTATAGAGATATTTCTCCCACTCAGCATGGGTATGTGGAAAAATACACCCCAAAACACATTATACTACTTCTCCTGAGTACGGCGATACCACATGTGTGGCACTTTTTTGCACCCTAACTGCGCTAAGGGGCCCAAAGTTCATTGAGTACCTTTAGGATTTCACAGGTCATTTTGAGAAATTTCGTTTCAAGACTACTCCTCACGGTTTAGGGCCCCTAAAATGCCAGGACAGTATAGGAACCCCACAAATTACCCCATTTTAGAAAGAAGACACCCCAAGGTATTCCGTTAGGAGGATGGTGAGTTCATAGAAGATTTTTTTTTGTCACAAGTTAGCGGAAATTGATTTTAATTGTTTTTTTTTCACAAAGTGTCATTTTCCGCTAACTTGTGACAAAAAATAAAATCTTCTATGAACTCACCATACTCCTAACGGAATACCTTGGGGTGTCTTCTTTCTAAAATGGGGTCATTTGTGGGGTTCCTATACTGCCCTGGCATTTTAGGGGCCCTAAACCGGGGGGAGTAGTCTTGAAACCAAATGTCGCAAAATGACCTGTGAAATCCTAAAGGTACTCATTGGACTTTGGGCCCCTTAGCGCACTTAGGGTGCAAAAAAGTGCCACACATGTGGTACCGCCGTACTCAGGAGAAGTAGTATAATGTGTTTTGGGGTGTATTTTTACACATACCCATGCTGGGTGGGAGAAATATCTCTGTAAATGACAATTGTTTGATTTTTTTTACACACAATTGTCCATTTACAGGGAGATTTCTCCCACCCAGCATGGGTATGTATAAAAATACACCCCAAAACACATTATACTACTTCTTCTGAGTACAGCGATACCACATGTGTGACACTTTTTTGCAACCTAGGTGCGCTAAGGGGCCTAACGTCCTATTCACAGGTCATTTTGAGGCATTTGGATTCTAGACTACTCCTCACGGTTTAGGGCCCCTAAAATGCCAGGGCAGTATAAGAACCCCACAAGTGAACCCATTTTAGAAAGAAGACACCCCAAGGTATTCTGTTAGGAGTATGGTGAGTTCATAGAAGATTTTTTTTTTGTCACAAGTTAGCGGAAAATGACACTTTGTGAAAAAAAACAATACATATCAATTTCCGCTAACTTGTGACAAAAAATAAAATCTTCTATGAACTCACCATACTCCTAACGGAATACCTTGGGGTGTCTTCTTTCTAGAATGGGGTCATTTGTGGGGTTCCAATACTGCCCTGGCATTTTAGGGGCCCTAAACCGTGAGGAGTAGTCTTGAACCCAAATGTCTCAAAATGACCTGTGAAATCCTAAAGGTACTCATTGGACTTTGGGCCCCTTACCACAGTTAGGCTGCAAAAAAGTGCCACACATGTGGTATCGCCGTACCCAGGAGAAGTAGTATAATGTGTTTTGTGGTGTATTTTTACATATAACCATGCTGGGTGGGAGAAATATCTCTGTAAATGACACATTTTTGATTTTTTTTTTTTTTTTTTACACACAATTGTCCATTTACAGAGAGATTTCTCCCACCCAGCATGGGTATGTGTAAAAATACACCACAAAACACATTATACTACTTCTCCTGAGTATGGCGATACTACATGTGTGACACTTTTTTGCAGCCTAGGTGCGCTAAGGGGCCCAACGTCCTATTCACAGGTCATTTTGAGGCATTTGTTTTCTAGACTACTCCTCACGGTTTAGGGCCCCTAAAATGCCAGGGCAGAATAGGAACCCCACAAGTGACCCCATTTTAGAAAGAAGACACCCCAAGGTATTCCGTTAGGGGTATGGTGAGTTCATAGAAGATTTTATTTTTTGTCACAAGTTTTCACTTTGTGAAAAAAACAATAAAAATCCAATTTCTGCTAACTTTTGACAAAAAATAAAATCTTCTATGAACTCATCATACACCTAACAGAATACCTTGGGGTGTCTTCTTTCTAAAATGGGGTCACTTGTGGGGTTCCTATACTGCCCTGGCATTTTACGGGCCCAAAACTGTGAGTAGTCTGGAAACCAAATTTCTCAAAATGACTGTTCAGGGGTATAAGCATCTGCAAATTTTGATGACAGGTGGTCTATGAGGGGGCAAATTTTGTGGAAACGGTCATAAGCAGGGTGGCCTCTTAGATGACAGAATGTAATGGGCCTGATCTGATGGATAGGAGTGCTAGGGGGGTGACAGGAGGTGATTGATGGGTGTCTCAGGGGGCGGTTAGAGGGGAAAATAGATGCAATCAATGCACTGGGGAGGTGATCGGAAGGGGGTCTGAGGGGGATCTGAGGGTTTGGCCGAGTGATCAGGAGCCCACACGGGGCAAATTAGGGCCTGATCTGATGGGTAGGTGTGCTAGGGGGTGACAGGAGGTGATTGATGGGTGTCTCAAGGTGTGATTAGAGGGGGGAAATAGATGCAAGCAATGCACTAGCGAGGTGATCAGGGCTGGGGTCTGAGGGCGTTCTGAGGTGTGGGCAGGTGATTGGGTGCCCGCAAGGGGCAGATAAGGGTCTAATCTGATGGGTAACAGTGACAGGTGGTGATAGGGGGTGATTGATGGGTGATTGATGGGTAATTAGTGGGTGTTTAGAGGAGAGAAGAGATGTAAACACTGCACTTGGGAGGTGATCTGATGTCGGATCTGCGGGCGATCTATTGGTGTGGGTGGGTGATCAGATTGCCCGCAAGGGGCAGGTTAGGGGCTGATTGATGGGTGGCAGTGACAAGGGGTGATTGATGGGTGGCAGTGACAGGGGGTGATTGATGGGTGATTGACAGGTGATCAGTGGGTTATTACAGGGAATAACAGATGTAAATATTGCACTAGCGAATTGATAAGGGGGGTCTGAGGGCAATCTGAGCGTGTGGGCGGGTGATTGGGTGCCCGCAAGGGGCAGATTAGGGTCTAATCTGATGGGTAACAGTGACAGGTGGTGATAGGGGGTGATTGATGGGTAATTAGTGGGTGTTTAGAGGAGAGAATAGATGTAAACACTGCACTTGGGAGGTGATCTGATGTCGGATCTGCGGGCGATCTATTGGTGTGGGTGGGTGATCAGATTGCCCGCAAGTGGCAGGTTAGGGGGTGATTGATGGGTGGCAGTGACAGGGGGTGATTGATGGGTGGCAGTGACAGGGGGTGATTGACAGGTGATCAGTGGGTTATTACAGGGAAGAACGGATGTAAATAATGCACTGGCGAATCGATAAGGGGGGGTTTGAGGGCAATCTGAGCGTGTGGGCGGGTGATTGGGTGCCCGCAAGGGTCTAATCTGATGGGTAACAGTGACAGGTGGTGATAGGGGGTGATTGATGGGTGATTGATGGGTAATTAGTGGGTGTTTAGAGGAGAGAAGAGATGTAAACACTGCACTTGGGAGGTGATCTGATGTCGGATCTGCGGGCGATCTATTGGTGTGGGTGGGTGATCAGATTGCCCGCAAGGGGCAGGTTAGGGGCTGATTGATGGGTGGCAGTGACAGGGGGTGATTGACGGGTGATTGACAGGTGATCAGGGGGGATAGATGCATACAGTACACAGGGGGGGGGAGGGTCTGGGGGGGTCTGGGGAGAATCTGAGGGGTGGGGGGGTGATCAGGAAGAACAGGGGGCAGTTTAGGGACTAAAAAAAAAATAGCGCTGACAGATAGTGACAGGGAGTGATTGATGGGTGATTAGGGGGGTGATTGTGTGCAAACAGTGGTCTGGGGGGTGGGCAGGGGGGGTCTGAGGGGTACTGTGGGCGATCAGGGGGCAGATCAGTGTGTTTGGGTGCAGACTAGGGTGGCTGCAGCCTGCCCTGGTGGTCCCTCGGACACTGGGACCACCAGGGCAGGAGGCAGCCTGTATAATACACTTTGTAAACATTACAAAGCGTATTATACGCTTCCTATCCGGCGATCGTCGGGTTAACAACCCGCCGGCGCTTCCGATTGGCCGGCGGGTTGACGTCGCGGGTGGGCGGAGCCTATTGCCGGCGGATGCGCGCGCATCCCAGCGCGCGATCCCCGGCCAAAGAGTGCCCCAGGACCTGACGCCATTCTGCGTTACGTGGTCCTGGGGCTGCCACTTTGCCGCCGCCAATATGAAGTAGGCGGTCGGCAAGTGGTTAAAGTGAATGGGAACCGCATTTAAAAAAATGAGACAGATACTTACCCAAGGAGAGGGAAGGCTCTGGGTCCTATAGAGCCTTCCGGCTCCTCTCCTGGTCCCCTCATTCCATTGCTGGCTCGCCCGGTAGCAGTATTTTACTAAATTAGCCAAATACTGCTTTACCCAGCCGAAGGAGGCTTCAGAAGTCTTCAGGGAGCCCAAGTGCTCCTGAAGAAGCATCTGTGCAAGCACGCTCTCTTGCACCCTCATGCCTGTGCAGTATGGAGCCGCACGTCTTTGGGAGGACATGGCTCCCGAAGACTTCCAAATACACGGGGGATTGAAACTGGGAAGACCGCACAGGATAGAGAGCACCGAGAGAGGAGACGGAAGGCTCTATACGACCCAGAGCCTTCCCTCTCCTTAGGTAAGTATTTGCTTCATTTTTTTTTAATGCGGTTCCCATTCACTTTAACTGATGGCCAACAAGGTACAATGCTGTTGCAAACACACAGTCATAGTAGCGCTAGTCCCCCTGATGTTCTGTTTTGACAGTGCTCACCACAGTGTCAAATGCAGATTCCAGCTCTGTGACCGTCAAGGGCATTTTTAATTTAAAAACTTTCACAATTCAGAAAGATGGCCCATTTGTCTGTAATACTCATATGTAGAAACATCAAAAAACAACAGATCCATACGGACGATGCCTGTTGGTGGCCGGATCTGGAGGATTCTGCTCTCTGCATCAGATCCCTGCACAGCAGGAATGTAAGTAGAACACTTCCCTGCCAAGGACGTTTAACTTGCCAATTGGAATTTCTTCAACTTTAGGATCAATAATTTCTGTTTTATTAAAAGAAGAACTACAATATCTAGTGTCATCCCCCAGAATAAACGTTGTCCTAGACTTATTTTTACTTTGTTTAACTCATCATTTAACCTAAACATGTTCTAGTCAATCTCACAATGTGAATGTGTGTTGTCAACATTGCCCTGCCCTGAGCTGCTAGAAGTTGTCTAAATACAGAACCAAAATTAGCAGTGAACTTTCATCCCATAATGTCCAGCATGACCTCTGACCTGTCAGTCAGCTGGTCATCAGGGAATAGGTTGCCGCAGTGATCGCATTCAGAAACTCATGTACAATACCAATGGCGAGTTGACTTCAGGTCAGAGGTCATATGGGGCATCGTGGCACAGAAGTTCACTGCTGATGAACCCACACCATGGCAAAGTCCATCCCTACTGTTGTCTACTGAGTCTAGACAACAGCATAATCTCAGACAATCTAAGTTTAGCAAAACGTTTGCCTCAGTGTGCCCCAAACGCTCTTCAATGCCGTAGAAATCGATCCTCTCTCTCCCTCCACATTGTTTATTCCCAAATACACGTGGGAGCCAGAGTGGCTATCTTGCTTAGAGCCCCACTCTAAGCAATCTCACTATAGGGCAGTTGGCATATCAAAACTGTACACAAAGTTTACTGGGCAGTGAATACTCTGCCTCCACCTAGTGGCAGCTTCAGGTACTGCAACATGGAGAGTGACCTGTAATATCGGACAGTACCCAGTGCTACAGCTCTGTGGGTTACCTGGCAGCCCGCGCCGCACTCAGCCTGCATTGCGCTTTTCTCAGCAGCAAGGCACCCGAAACCTTCCTCCAGCCACCCAGCGCAGACATCTTCACTGCCCTCCAGACCTTATAGACATTCCGTGTGTACTTCTCCTCTCACTGCTGCTGTACAGTCGCCACCAGCCAATCGCAGCGTATCTCTACTGGGCCAATCACACAGAACTTCCCAGCCCAGCCCCGGAGTATCACCTGTCCAATCAGAGAGTCGGAAACGGGACCTAACTATTAACTCAGACTCTACAGCGAATAGACGCGGAGGGCTGGAATGTCTTCAGCCAATGGGGAGAAAGCAGTGTTAGTTTCTTCTCCAATGAAGAGAAAGGTTGAAGGGCAATGGGCGGGGCGGTCTGCGGACAACAACTGGCAGTGTGAGCTGGAGGTGAGATGTGCAATATATTGTGCTTTACTTCTGTGGAGAGAGCAGCAGCGCAATAATATTTATCTGTACTGCACTATGGAATACGTTGTTTATACCAATAGTATGTGTGTAACCAGAGTCAGGCACAGCCTATTCATTATATCATATATTTTTTTCGCTTCAGTGTCTCTTTAACACCCTACATACAGCATGCATGCAAGTCTGGTGCTGATTTCAGAAAACACTAGATATTACACATAAACCAGTGTTGCACTGCCCTCAGCACATGCCATGTGGAAGACAAATGACATTTATTGGCTGCTACAATCTATGTAACATACATGCAACATATGCAGTAGTATATTATAGTCTGCATGTACCAATGGCTCTAGGACACACAGTATAATATGCATGTTACATACACAGGCAATGCCTGTGTAATATCTGTTTGCCAGTCTGCGGTGGTAAATGGTGAACACAGAATGGGGGGGGCAGAAAGTTGTACATGAGATATGATTATTTGATTCATCCATAGCTAGTTGGAAGCAGGGCTCTGGAGAAATTTTTGGGTACCTGGAGCCGGTGTAGTGAAAAATTTTGCTACCCATCATATTTTGCAACTTGCCATAGAGGACAGTGTATGACTGTGTAGGCGTGGCTTCTCTCTGTTAACACGCCTGTAATTTTTTGCAACCACAGATCCCATTGGGCTAGAAGAGGGATTGTTCCCTCCAGGGGGGGGGTTATTAGTTGAGCAAGAGGGGGGGGGGGGGTTGTTCCCGGGGGGGTATTAGTTGAGGAAGAGGGGGGATTGTTCCCTCCAGGGGGGGTTATTAGTTGAGCAAGAGGGGAGGGTTCTGTGTGAGAGTAGGGTTTGGTTGGGTTGCATTTTCTGATACAGTTAGGTTAAAGTCAATGGTTAGGTTGCACTTTCTGATAGCTATACGTATAAATAAATGCAACCGGTTGCAAAATCTGATAAAGTTGCAAAAAATTTCACCACACCGGAGTTGGTGGTTTAATAAATTGAGGAGTAGGAGACAGATGGTTTTTGTACCAATTCCACAGCCCTGGTTGGAAGCAATGATAGTTAAAGAGGAACTTTTATTTATTTAAGTATTTATATTATACAGCGCTGTACAGAGTATATAGTCTTGTCATTTACTGTCCCTCAGAGGGGCTCACAATCCAGTCTCTACCATAGTCATACGTCGATGTATGATCGTGTAGTGTATGTATTGTAGTCTAGTGCCAATTTAGGGGGAAGCCAATTAACTTATCTGTATGCTTTTGGGATGCGGGAGGAAACCAGAGTGCCCGGAGGAAACCCACACAGACATGGGGAGAACATACAAACTCCTTGCAGATGCTGACCTGGCTGGGATTCGAACCAGAGACCCAGCACTGCAACTTTAACCAAGTATTGAACTTCATTCCAATCAGTAGCTAATAACTCCCCCCCCCCCCCCCCCAAAAAAAAACCAACCTAGAAATCTTTACCTTTTCTCAATTACATCATCGGGAAGGGAGGGGATGGTGTCTGGCTGATATTGTGTTGAAACCCCTCCCACAGTGTGATGTCATGACCATGGTCCTGACAGTTTGCTCTCTGTGAACCTCGTTGCACTGTGGGAAATAACTGCTTTTTCCAACTGCCGAGCAAGCAGTTTCACCTTCTGTGCATAGAACTCTCAGTAACGAACATTACACAGAGATCACCTGGCAGGTCTTAATATGTCACCACCTGTGATAACTTTCAGAATGTAAATCAGGAAGAGGAAAGATTTTATAAAGGGCAAACACTGGCTAGATAATCTATAATTTAATATTGTAAAAAAAAAATAAACTGGAACAGGAGGATGTGGGAAGCTTCTGGATACTCCATAGGCTTCCCTTATCTTAGGTGGGCAGCTATTTTTGTGCCCTAACTTTGCCATGGCTACACTTTAAGTAATCAGTTAAAATGGCCTTTGGACAGATAAGCTGATGGAATACATGTCACATCTTTGCTGGGGCATTTGGATTAGTTACCTACATATCACTCTTTCCATTCTTGTCAGCATTTGTTTTTTGTCTTTTTAGACTAGCGGGGCAAGGTATACAAAATAAATGTTTCACCCTGTGTGCTGCCCTTATCTCTTGGCCACTGGGACAGAGGCAAGCCTGTCCACCTGCAGAACATACACATCTCCCCTCCTTTCCTGCTCACTGTTTAGAGAGGCAGTCCTTTCCTCCAAGGAAAGTAAAAGGAGTCAGCCTGGAGGTATGATGGGCAGTGCGATGAGGGGGAAGAGGATGTCTTTATGGACCGAGGAGACAGATCTCTCTGTCTGTGACTCTTTGTCTTTCCCCTTCCTTCTCTCGTTCTCCTTCCCTTCCTACCCTCGTCCCTCTCATCTGTTTCTCTGCTTTTTATACAGGGAGTGCAGAATTATTAGGCAAGTTGTATTTTTGAGGAATAATTTTATTATTGAACAACAACCATGTTCTCAATGAACCCAAAAAAACTCATTAATATCAAAGCTGAATATTTTTGAAAGTAGTTTTTAGTTTGTTTTTAATTTTAGCTATTTTAGGGGGATATCTGTGTGCAGGTGACTATTACTGTGCATAATTATTAGGCAACTTAACAAAAAACAAATATATACCCATTTCAATTATTTATTTTTACCAGTGAAACCAATATAACATCTCAACATTCACAAATATACATTTCTGACATTCAAAAACAACACAAAAACAAATCAGTGGCCAATATAGCCACCTTTCTTTGCAAGGACACTCAAAAGCCTGCCATCCATGGATTCTGTCAGTGTTTTGATCTGTTCACCATCAACATTGGGTGCAGCAGCAACCACAGCCTCCCAGACACTGTTCAGAGAGGTGTACTGTTTTCCCTCCTTGTAAATCTCACATTTTATGATGGACCACAGGTTCTCAATGGGGTTCAGATCAGGTGAACAAGGAAGCCATGTCATTAGTTTTTCTTCTTTTATACCCTTTCTTGCCAGCCACGCTGTGGAGTACTTGGACACGTGTGATGGAGCATTGTCCTGCATGAAAATCATGTTTTTCTTGAAGGATGCAGACTTCTTCCTGTACCACTGCTTGAAGAAGGTGTCTTCCAGAAACTGGCAGTAGGACTGGGAGTTGAGCTTGACTCCATCCTCAACCCAAAAAGGCCCCACAAGCTCATCTTTGATGATACCAGCCCAAACCAGTACTCCACCTTGCTGGCGCCTGAGTCGGACTGGAGCTCTCTGCCCTTTACCAATCCAGCCACGGGCCCATCCATCTGGCCCATCAAGACTCACTCTCATTTCATCAGTCCATAAAACCTTAAAAAAATCAGTCTTGAGATATTTCTTAGCCCAGTCTTGACGTTTCAGCTTGTGTGTCTTGTTCAGTGGTGGTCGTCTTTCAGCCTTTCTTACCTTGGCCATGTCTTTGAGTATTGCACACCTTGTGCTTTTGGGCACTCCAGTGATGTTGCAGCTCTGAAATATGGCCAAACTGGTGGCAAGTGGCATCTTGGCAGCTGCACGCTTGACTTTTCTCAGTTCATGGGCAGCTATTTTGCGCCTTGGTTTTTCCACACACTTCTTGCGACCCTGTTGACTATTTTGAATGAAACGCTTGATTGTTTGATGATCACGCTTCAGAAGCTTTGCAATTTTAAGAGTGCTGCATCCCTCTGCAAGATATCTCACTATTTTTTGACTTTTCTGAGCCTGTCAAGTCCTTCTTTTGACCCATTTTGCCAAAGGAAAGGAAGTTGCCTTATAATTATGCACACCTGATATAGGGTGTTGATGTCATTAGACCACACCCCTTCTCATTACAGAGATGCACCTAATATGCTTAATTGGTAGTAGGCTTTCGAGCCTATACAGCTGTTTCTGGTTCAAAAGTGGGTTCATGCTTCCATCTGGTGAAAAGCTTTATGGAGATTAAGATTTCATCTTTTAGCACGACCTGGCACTTGCTCACAGTGCCAAAACCACTGGTAAATGGTTTACTGACCATGGTATTACTGTGCTCAATTGGCCTGCCAACTCTCCTGACCTGAACCCCATAGAGAATCTGTGGGATATTGTGAAGAGAAAGTTGAGAGACGCAAGACCCAACACTCTGGATGAGCTTAAGGCCGCTATTGAAGCATCCTGGGCCTCCATAACACCTGAGCAGTGCCACAGGCTGATTGCCTCCATGCCACGCCGCATTGAAGCAGTCATTTCTGCAAAAGGATTCCCGACCAAGTATTGAGTGCATAACTGAACATAATTATTTGAAGGTTGACTTTTTTTTGTTTTAAAAACACTTTCTTTTATTGGTCGGATGAAATATGCTAATTTTTTGAGATAGGAATTTTGGGTTTTCATGAGCTGTATGCCAAAATCATCAATATTAAAACAATAAAAGGCTTGAACTACTTCAGTTGTGTGTATTTGAATCTAAAATATATGAAAGTCTAATGTTTATCAGTACATTACAGAAAATAATGAACTTTATCACAATATGCTAATTTTTTGAGAAGATCCTGTGTGTGTATATATATATATCTCCCTCCAAGGGCACCTCCTCAAAAACCTTTTTCCTGTGCTGTAGTAAGTCTGGATTTAGAGATTAGAGCAGTTTTTGAGACCAGTAAAACTAGTTGGGGAGGATGTGGTGGGAGAAACCTAGGAAAAAGAAGGAAAACTAGGTTTTTCACTGTAAAGACTTTTTCTTATTTTGAGAATTTTATCTTTAAAGTATGTGGCCTGTCAACAGAGATGCAGCAACAGAGAGAGTGTTGGGGGAGGTGGAGGACCGAGGAGGGCATCAACAGTATTGAAACCATCAATTAACTTACCTAGTAAGAACCAGAGCAAGAGCACTGCAAGACCAAAAACTAGATAAAACTCTTTAACTATTTGACATTCCTGGACGTGAAACTCACGTCCAGGAAGCCATGTGCGCTTCTGCGCGTTCCCGCGGCCGATCGCGCGCGGGCACGCGCGCTCCCGGCCCGCGGTTTGTTAGCCAGCGAATCAGTGAATCGGGCAACGGTGCCCGATCACTGATTCCTCTCCCCCGCAGAAAAAGCGACAGCTTCTCTCAGAAGCCTAGCTTTTTCTGCTTCCTATTTCCCCTACGTCGCTCTAAGCGTACGTGTTACGCTTAGAGTGACGTCACTGTAAACAAACTCATGACTGCCATCTTGTGGCCAGAAAGTAAACTACAGCTAAATGTTAAATAAAAATAAAAATACACATATTTACTCAAAAAAATACAATTTAAATCCCACCCTCCCAAAAATACCCACATAAAATGTTTAATTGAAAAAAAAACAAAAAAACATTACAATTAAAAAAAACAAAAAACACAAATATTTACCTAAGGGTCTAAACTTTTTAAATATCTATGTAAAGATGAAATATTTCAATTTTTTTTTTTTATTATAAGCTTGCAAATAGTGATGAATGCAAAACGGAAAAAATGCACTGTTATTTCCAAATAAAATATTGTCGCCATACATTATGATAGGGTCATAATTTAAACGGTGTAATAACCGGGACAAATGGGCATATACAATACGTGAGTTTTAAATATGGAGGCATGTTTTATTTTAAAACTATAATTGCCGAAAAGTGAGAAATAATGATTTTTTGCCGTTTTTTTCTTATTCTTCCTTTTAAAATGCATTTACAGTAAAGTGGCTCTTAGTAAAATGTACCCCCCAAAGAAAGCCTAATTGGTGGCGGAAAAAATAAGATATAGATCAGTTCATTGTGATAAGTAGTAATAAAGTTATAGGCTAATGAATGGGAGGTGAACATTGCTCGGATGCATAAAGTGAAAAACGACTGAATGCGAACTGGTTAAAGAGAATCTGTATTGTTAAAATCGCACAAAAGTAAACATACCAGTGCGTTAGGGGACATCTCCTATTACCCTCTGTCACAATTTCGCCGCTCCTCGCCGCATTAAAAGTGGTTAAAAACAGTTTTAAAAAGTTTGTTTATAAACAAACAAAATGGCCACCAAAACAGGAAGTAGAGTGATGTACAGTATGTCCACACATAGAAAATACATTCATACACAAGCAGGCTGTATACACCCTTCCTTTTGAATCTCAAGAGATCATTTGTGTGTTTCTTTCCCTCTGCAGCTATCTTCCACTGAAGTGTCAGGCTGTTTCTTACTGCAGAGTGCAGACATATCTGCCCGTATGTAATTCCTCAGTATGTGAAAGCCCAGCCAGCTCAGAGGAGGATTTATCCAGCTTGTAAAAGATAAGAGAGAAGAGAGAAGCTGCTCTAATCTAAATAATACACAGGCAGTGTGCAGAGAGGGGCCTGGAGGGGGGAGATGCATCACAGAACCACAACACTGAAAAACTTGGCAGCCTTCCAGACACAGGCTGACAAGTCTGACAAGAGAGAGATAAGTTGATTTATTACAGAGATGGTGATAGTAGAACGTGCTGCAGTTAGCCACAACACATTAGAATATCTTTTGGAACTTGTAGGATGATAAAAAACAGGATGCAATTTTTGTTACGGAGTCTCTTTAAAGCGGACCTGAACTCAGACCGAGGAAGTTATCTGCTCTAAAAGATACACAACAGCATAATAACCTTTAAAGAGCGCTCAGAAGCGCTGTAGGAGTGCACCAGCACTGAGGCTGGGAGAACACTAGGCAGTGAAGAAAACCATGCGTTTTCTGCACTGTGGGGTTTTAATTTTTTTTTTTTTGTGCATTTTTGTTTGCGTTTTGGATTTGTTCTGTTCTGTTTTTTAATACTCTCCCTCTATTAATGCAGTAAAATACAGTATTGGGGCTGTGGTTTAATTAGTTTTTTTAAAAAAGCGTGCACTTTTCCAGGGCTGTGGAGTCCGTACAAAAATCCACCGACTCAAACTCCGACTCCTCAGGTTAGGATTCCACCGACTCCTCTAATTTGCATATTACAATCTTGTTTATTGAAAGTATGTAACATGAAATACATCTCTTAACTGCCAACGCTTAGGAATTTTGAAATACAACTGAAGTGAGAGGGATATGGAGGCTGCCGAATTTATTCCCTTTTAAACAATACCAGTTACGTGGCTAGCCGGCTGATCTTCTGCCTGTAATACTTTTTGTCATAGACTAAAACTAGTCCTTGGTAAGGGTACTTGTACAAGACAGGAACAAAAAACATGCGATTCTTTGTGTGATTCGATTACGATTCTATTTACGATCGGATTAAATCTGACATATCCAATCGGGATTCGATTCAATTTGATTTGCCATTGCAAAACAATGGCGAATTGAATTGAATCCCGATCGGACATGTCGGATTTAATCGGATCATAAATAGAATCATATCGTGTAGATGAGGCTTTACAGTGATGTGCAGGTACTCTGCAGGGGAATGAGGCTATTCTTCCTCTATTACACATTCTTCATGCACAATCTGAACCAGGTTTATGGGTGATAGACAACACCTCTGTGTTCAATGTGCACAACATTCTCAGTGGATTCCCTGCAGCTCTGTGGGGAGTGCATATGTAGAGTATAGTACTACTATGTAACAAAGTAAACCTGAGACAGATGAAATTAAAGTTTTATACATACCTGGGGCTTCCTCCAGCCCCCTTCAGGGTAATCAGTCCCTCACTGTCCTCCGCCACCTGGATCTTCTGCTATTGGGTCCAGGTACTTGAGCCAGTCTGACATAGTGCGCATGCACACACTCCACCGCTGGGAGCGTACTACACCTGCGCAGCACTATTGCGCAGGAGCAGAATGTTCCTGGCTGTGGGAGCCGCACGTGGCCGGACTGCGCTGACTGGCTGAATTACCGGGACTCATAGCAGAAGATCCAGGTGGTGGAGGAGGACAGCGACTGGATTAGCCTGAAGGGGGCTGGAGGAAGCCCCAGGTATGTATAAAACTTTTAATTTCATCCTTCTCTGGTACCCTTTAATTCGTAGTCACCAAACCAAATTTTTAAAGGTACTCCGAGCTCAGAAAAAGCGCGCATGCGCAGTACTTTCACGCCGGCCGCCGTGATGACGCGAGGCGGCCGGCGTGTGACGTAATCCGCGTCATATGCGGAAGGAGCAGCCCGACACTCGGGAGAGTGTCGCCCGGGCTGCGGCCTGTCAGCCATTCCGGAGCGGGGTGAAGAAGAGGAGCCAGGACGCCGGCGTGGGACCTCCCGACCAGCACTGGGCTGGAAAAAGCCCCTGGTGAGTACAACTTTCCTTTTTTTTCTGAGCTCGGAGTCCCTTTAAAGGGTACCCGAACTGACATGTGACATTATGACATAGACATGTGTATGTACAGTGCCTAGCACACAAATACTGACTCAGACAGGAAGTGACTACAGTGTGACCCTCACTGATAAGAAATTCCAACTATAAAACACTTTCCTAGCAGAAAATGGCTTCTGAGAGAAAGAAAGAGATAAAAAGGGGAATTTCTTATCAGTGAGGGTCACACTGTAGCCACTTCCTGTCTGAGTCAGGAATATATGAATATATATATATATATATATATATATATATATATATATATATATATATATATATATATATATATATACTATTTTTTTTCTTTTAACGCATGTAAAATCACATTCCTCTGCGTCATTGAGATACATTATGTGCTTTTTACATGTGTTTTTGAATATTATGCAGCAAGTTTTGTGCACACTGTAAAATGTAAATATCTCTTCACAGTGCTATACAGTAGTTTTGTACTATAGATTGCGTGAGCTCACAAACCGCGTGTTGCTGATATTAAGAAGCGCTTGTGCATGGAGGTAAAAATCGGTGCACGCTTGGAATGATGTGCATGCTGCACTGACCCAGGAGTTATGCCAGGACTCGCACTATTTTCAAATTGAATGAAGAAACGTTTTCCTTGCCAAAATGATTACCGTAAAGGGAGGTCTAATTTTAGTACTGCTTTTTAAGATGTTTTATGGGAGGTATACATAGTTCATGCTTCACTTTTAACTGCTCCATCAGTAATACAGCACACAGAGATATATATATATATATATATATATATATATATATATATATATATATATATATATATATATATATATATATATATATATATATATATATATATATATATATATATATATATATATATATACTTTTTATAACCTTGTCACACATTCATTCAATGACAAGTTTATCAATCAACCAAATCTGCTTTGCGGTTTGTGTCTCCGCCCCCTTTTGTAAATTTGAACCCCAGTCACCCAATGACCTATTAGCTGGTTTGAGGAATCTCAGTTACCAAGCGACCAACTGTGCCAAATTTGAGGACTCTGGCTTTATTACTGTGAGAATTATTAGTAGTATTATTATTGATTTATAAAGCGCCAACATATTCCGTGGCACTGTACAAAGTAAGATACAAACATGGGGTACATAGTAATACAGACAATGGTATACACCAATTTACAATATACAGAAGTGGTAATTACAGTGACAAAAGACATCATGAATAAAATGTATTACAAATTCCAAGACACGTCAGCCTTCTAAATGTTCCCATTGATATGAATGGGTGAAATCTGATTGGCTGTTGTGGTTCTGCCTGGGCCGGGGGGGGGGGGGGAGGGGGGGGGGCATGACACCCCAGGACATATCCTCCCAGGCAGTAAGGGATTTGTATACCAAGTTTTGTTCAAATCGGTCACACACACACACACACACACACCACACACACACACACACACACACACACACCCACACACACACCCACACACACACCACACACACACACACACACACACACACACACACACACACACATCACACCACACACACAACACACACACATCACACACACATCACACACACACATCACACACACACATCACACACATCACACACACACACATCACACCACACCACACCACACCACACCACACCACACCACACCACACCACACCACACCACACCACACCACACACACACACACACACACACACACACACACACACACACACACACACACACACACACACACACACACAATTTTATATATACAATATATAGATTATTATGTCCTGAGCAAGATAGGTGTGACTTTATGTGGTGCAGTATGCCACCATATGGGTAATTTTCATACGAGGAGAGGTAAGTATTCCTGCTAGTGTTCTGCATTTATGTATGTGCTGCAAGAGGTTAAGTTCTCCAAACCATACAAACCTCAAGACACTGTTTATAGCCACGCCTCCCTGGCCACCCATTTACCCTGATGAAGGTGGTGAAACGGGACAGAGCCTGAGGGCACAGTAATTGGGTGGGGACAGAGAGATCTTGGCTCATGGAGAAGACAGAACAGCGTGTTGCTCCGCCCTGAGTGCGATTGTATGCCTGTAATTAAACAAACCTGTACTTATAATATAGCAGTGTTTACATTTGAATGGAATACGGTTTTAAAGGATTCATGCACTATTCACGTACATCTTGTTGGTATTTTCAGGGGCATCATGGGATATCTGTACTGAGAAGAGCTGCTGGATCGTGTAAATATCAGACAGCTGAGTACCTGACGCTCTCCAGGACTTTGTGAGGTCCATCAGGTAAGACACCACTTTGTGAGGTGTGGAGGTGGATTCAGGGTGTTGGTTTGCTGTTTGGAATCTGCACTTCTTTCATATATACACATTTCTGGATCTTCTGCTGACAGCAGAGGATGCAGCTTTACTTGTCATGGGGCACAAGGACTAAGGTTTAATGTTATATGTATACTCTATGCCTTTTATTGAGAGCATACCCTATGGCTTGTCCTGTTACAGGCATGCTATAGGGTGGACAGCTCCTCACCCTCTTACATGCACCCCCTTCGTCAGGGCCAGAGGCCAGATTTACCAGTAGGCCCGGTAAGCACCTGCCTAGAAGCTGAATATGACTAGCCCTGCCCTCTTTCACTGTCTACTGCTCTCTTATATCATTTTATGAGGTTGTGCACTGAATTGTGCACAATTACATGGCCCTTTGGCTCTGCACAATGGAGCACATGTAATGGCTTTTGTATAGCACTGTTAATTTTTTATTGTGTTTTTAAATACATAATAGTGGATTGACCTGCTAACGGGAGGGGTTTAAGGCATTGGATCTTCTGTCTTTGTAATATCTGGAGATGTTAATCTTTCCCTGCTCTATGATGTGTACTGGGAGCAGTGCCTGACTTTGCTATGTGTATACTATATGTTGCAGACTCCATGTATCTTCTATGCATACTGCATGGCAGGTGCTGAGATCAGGCAGTGATTAGCTATGCCAAATGCTTACAGTATTGCGTATCCAGAGAGCAGCACCCAGTTCTCTTCTTCAGAATCCCTTTTACATTTAACAAACCTCCCACTTAACTAGCAGCATATCATCCCCAGATTATCACTTTACCTCCATCATGCTTCACAGATGGGTTCAAGCAGCTCGGGGGGTGGGAGAGACATTTTACACTTGAGGGTGGCCAGGCAAGCAGCGGAGGCGCCGTTGCCAGGCAGATTCTATTGGGAATCGGTCTGCGGTGTTTCGGCAATAGATCTCTCTCTGATCGGATAGAGATCTGGCTTTTTCTTTTCAACTCTGCCTAGGAGGCTAGCATCTTGCAGATGCCTCCTCACTGTTGACAGTGAAACTGATAGTTTGCCGGAACTATTTAATGAAGCTACCAGTTGACGACCCTAGTTAAGGACCTGGGAGGCATCTGTGTCTCTAACGACACTCTCTAATGCATAGAGTATAGAGTTCCATTCCCTATTATTTAACATAACATATTTTGCAGACTTTAACAAAGTCTGTGAATGGTTGTTAGGCCAGATCATTCTATACCAAAAAATGTACATGTTCTGTCTGCTTCGCAGGATTGGAGCCAATGCAAAAACGGAGCTGTCAATGTACCCTAAGTTAAATAGGATTCGTTCACATCTGCCCTTTAGTGGTAATCAGGACACTGTCTGTACACAAAGTCCCAACTTGCACGATTGTTCCGGACCCCACATATGCGGCAGACCTACCTGTCACCTTCTTCTGTTCATCATCTGTCAGCTTTTCATCTATCACCTTCTGCCTTCATTTGTCAGCTTCTCACCACCGCTGTTTGAGTCCACCGCTGCTGCCGGGACAAGTGCTGCAATACAGATGGAAGCCCTGGTGAAAGCATTGGTTTGAAACTTCTCTGGGAGTCTTCTCATTGGTCCAGCATTCTGTGAACAAATAAGAATACTC
Organism: Hyperolius riggenbachi; assembly: GCF_040937935.1. Taxonomy (NCBI): domain Eukaryota; kingdom Metazoa; phylum Chordata; class Amphibia; order Anura; family Hyperoliidae; genus Hyperolius; species Hyperolius riggenbachi. Next base: position 237,584,935 of record NC_090654.1, on the reverse strand, counting down.
TCTAGGGAGAGAAGGTTCCTATTGGTCTGTTTTAGCCCACTGGGAAGCCCCAACAGTTTATTATGCTTTTGTGACCCGAGTCACGACAGTTGAACCCAATTGGCATACAGAGACCTTTGCACAGTGATACTAATGTGACTGAGGTACAACAGACACTGCATATTAGCACAGGATAAGCTGTGAACTCACCATTGTGCGCCATAGCATGTACCTGCATATTAACATGCCAATGCATGGACAGATTATTTTATAGACTAGTACTTTAGTGCGTGTGGCCCCTGATTCTTCATATGCATGCCCTCTGTCAGGCTGCAGTTACTAATTTGCTGCCACACTTATGTATTGCTAGATTTGACCACCAGATGGCACTGTTTGATTGCTTATGCTTACTCCTGGTGCAAATCATGTAATCTCTTGACACCTCTGTAATGACGAGTATGGTGACCCCAAACCATCTGGAAGGTATAAAGGGCTCTGTAAAATGTATTCGCTACAGACTTCACTATACACCAGCGGTTCTTGCTTTTAGGAGCATAAAGAGATTATCTGTCACTATTACACTTGTGTATTGATAGGATTGACCACCAGATAGCACTGTTTGATTAAATATGCTTATTACTGCTTTCAATCGTGTATTCTTTTGACACAATCTGGATCGCTCATCCTCTATACACGCATAGTTTTTGCCAATGACAGTTGTAACTACATATTTATAATGCGCTGACATGCTATGGAGCACTTTACAGAGTAAAGTCATGTTACTAACTGTTCTTAAGCCCCATCTACACTAGACAATTTTTTGTGTGGCGGGCCGCATTGCGTACATATTTACGCATTCCTGCTGGTGCAGGGACATTAACACTAGTTACGTGTTGCACCACTAATGCGTAAAAAATGTATGTGTTAATGTTCCTACACCAGCGGGAAATGCGTAAAAATGTCTGCAATGCGCCCCGCCAACCCCAAGGTCGGCAAAAACGAAACTAGCTGGCGGTGGGGGACCGGAGCGGCAGTGAGTGACTACGAGGGCACAGGATGGCTGCATGGGGCTGGTAGAAACCCCAGGTAAGTGAAACTCATGGGTTGTTCTTTTTTGCCTGACGATTCCTTTAGATTCACGCACAGGCTAGTGACCTTGAGGTTGATTCGTTAAAGTTTAATGCGCCAAGCAGCATGGGTTAAACCAGCAAGCGCACGCTACTGTCAGTGTAGCATGCGCTCTTAAGCTACTCACACTCCTTGAAGTTACGCGTGCTCCTTTGAAGTGCTGCGTGTTGGTATGTAGCATGACCGCGATACTTTACTAGCATGGCTGCTACTACGTTAATTAATGTGGTAGCAGCCGCACTAATAAAGTATCACAGATGCGCTTCATACCATCAGGCGGCACTTCAAAGGATTGCGTGCAGCTTCAAGGAGCGCAAGTAGCTGAAGAGTGCATGCTTCGCTGACAGTAGCGTGCATTTGCTGGTTTAACCCACACAGCTTAGCGCCTTAAACTTTAATGAATCGCCCTCCTTATGGTGTCTGATTATGGACACAGTAGAGCGGGTAAGATCAATCTGTACATGTCTGGAGATCAGAGTGATCGGATCTGCTTGGAATCGATTGAAAATATCCACAAATGTATGGGCATCTTCATAAATATAAACACCAGGAACTATTAGAAATTGTTAATTTGATTTATGGAATTATGCAAACCTTAAACAAGTTGTGGGATATAGTCAGATACATGTAGAGGTATTGCAGGGTTTAATGCTGAGAATGCACGATTAATTTTTTCAGCAGATTTACTTGCTGATTGATTTTCCGATCGTTTTTCCGTTCAATTTCCATTCACTTCTATTCTCACACACACTGAGCAGGATAGGTGAAGAACAGGCATACTTGCCCGCTGAACACCAATGATGGCCAGGTGCGGTGACTGCACTTTAGTTAGGGGGAAAATACACAGCATGTTGGGGTATTTTCTGTATCTATAATGCCCACTGACACCAGAGATGATACGTGGGGGCAATTGTTGCAGTTTATATATATGGGGTGATTGCTGTGTGTCATATGTGGGGTTATTATTGCATTTCAAATGTGTGGGGGCAGGATGGGAGAGGGGGGGGGGGGGGCATCCTCACAATGCTTGCTTAAGGCAGCAAAAAGTCAAGAACTGGCCCTGAACATACAATCTCCATGCAGATAGTGATCTGAGTGTAGCTAGTGACTGGAGTTTTTTTTTTATACTTTTTTTTTTTTTTTTTTTTTACAGTCACTAGCTTCATGTGTTTCCACCCTGTTTGGGGGGTCAAAAATGTTAATGTTATGGTTTTTAACCACATCCCTACCCTGTTCGTTTACACAGTTCAGCTCAGCAATGATTACGTTGGCAATAACTTTATCAATAATTATCACAACTAAATGATCTATATTTTTTGTTTATTCAGGACAAATTAGGCTTTTTGTGGCTTAAATTTGTTTTTAGTAATTACCCTATTTTCTATGCATTTTAAAAGGAAAAAAGTGAAAAAATAAACAATTATTCACTTTCTTACATTATAGCTTTAATGAAAACAGTTCTATAGTACATTAAACCCACACATTTTCTCTATCTCTCCTGCTTATTTAAACAGTTCATTTGTTTTCATAATGTATTAGTAACAGATTGTATACCCTACTCACTTGATACATCTTTCTTTTCTTCGAATATTTATTTTACCCTTGTTTACTCATTAGCCCTGCCATTGAATTCCCTGGGGAGAGGAGAGTGGTTTGCTGGTATTCCTTTTCGACTCTATAGTCTTTATATCAGCTCAGAGATAAATAAACAGTATAATCTAGGATTTTTGTAGGGAGGAGAGTGCAGTGACTTATTTTCATGTCCTGCGGCATAAAGTGGTTAAAATCCGAAAAAAAAATATTTTTCTTTTGAAGAAGCGACCACACCTGTACCTGAAAAGCCAAGTGGGGATGGTACTTCCTCACATATGATTATACTAGTTGCAGGTTCGGCAACCAGAAGAGTGTAAGTACTTACTTATACTAACTTGATAACAAAATACTACACTAGATTGGGCTCTTGTTTTCCCTGTGTTATATTTTTTTGTTTCCACATAACAATTGTTCTGAGTGAGTTAGTGCCACATTTTTCACTATTGACCTCAATGCAGATCAGCCAAATTTTGGGCAAATTTTCAGTTGTCAGATTGCTAGTCATCTTCTTGTTTGGACAGGAAGTCCTATATGCTTCTGGATCACACAATAAAGACTGGGTTCACACTGACATAAATAACCCGTTCTGTGAATCGGAACAGATCCACAGGCATGCAAATGAATCTTATATTAGTCAATAGGACCTGTTCAGGTCTGTCTGTTCAATACAGATATGTTCGTACATTTCCAATGAACAGGAAGGAAAGGTTCTGTGGTGTGTGTTTTTTTTTTTTTTTTTTTTCTGGAAGCTCGTGTAAAAACATTTTCACCGAACAGACTGGCTATGGAAATCGCACAGGCTACTTCCTATCAACTCTATGGTATTTTGGATGCTATTTTACATTCTTTGCATTTCTAGCTTTCATCCATAGTCTATTTTTAGGAAGCAGGGTCCATATGCAATTCACTTTTTCTCCTAGGAGATAATTTTTCACCTTCGATTTAAAATAATTTTTAGTACTTTGCAATGGAAACGTACCAACAAGCAGGTGAAAAGGTACTGTCAAAATATATTTGAGTATTTGTTTGCTTGCTGGTGGTTTAAAAGGCATTTTTAAAAAGTTGTGAAATTATCACCTAGGAGAAAACTCAGATGAAAAAGTGAATTGCATATGGGCCAGGAGAGAAACGTCAGGCGGCACTGCAAGTGCAGATGGATCCGCCAGCAAGCTGAGAGGGAGCTGCTATGTGCAGTGAGAAATCAGTGTGCTTTTATTACATACTAGCTGATGGCCCGGCATTGTCTGGTTATGTATTTGGCTGGTGTTGCTCCACTTTTTCTAACCCTAATGCTGGGTATACACGTTGCGATTTCCCGCGGGATCGATTCCATCGATTCGATTATTTCCAACATGTTCGATCGTGTTTCGATGGATACAGCCGTCGATTTTGCATACTTAATATGCAAAATTGATGGCTGTATCTATCGAAACACAATCGAACATGTTGGAAATAATCGACTCGATGGAATCGATCCCGCGAATCGCGCGGGAAATCGCAACGTGTATACCCAGCATAACACACAATTACTCAATCACTCAATGATCAAGTTTGTGAGCTTTGCGGTCTTTGGCATCAATAATTTGCATTGAAATGAAACAAATCTGGTTGGCTGTTTGTGGCTCCACCCCCTCTTCTGAATTTGAACCCCAATGACCAACTGTACCAGGTTTGAGTCATGTGCCATTAACAGTGCAAGAATGGCAGCAACTAAATATTCCCCTTGAAAATCAATAGGTGGATTTGCTTTTGTAGGCTCCAGCCACTTTTCTAAATATGAATCCCAGTCACCCAGTGACCAACTGTGCACAGTTTGAGAACTCTGCCATTAACAGTGTAAGAATGGCTGCAGTTTTCATTTTCCCACTGAAATTTGTATTTGTCTCCACCCACTTTTTGGTTATGGGGATAAAAGTATCCTATATGTTATTGCAGGTAATGTACTACATGTGTGCCAAATTTCATTCAAATCCGTTCAGCCATTGTTGCGTGATTAACAAACATCCAAACTTTTGCATTTATAATATTAGTGAGATAAATAAGAATGCAGTAGTTGTGCTAGACAGGAGGGGTTCCAGGCACTGCTGCAGTTACCAGACCAGCAAACAGCGGGTGCAGGGCACAAGTCCTCTCCTGTCCATTCAAAAACGGAATGAAAAACTGATGCCAATGGAACAAAGTGATCCATTTGAAACAGAAAATGATCTGTTTTTACAATATCCGTTTTTAATCCGTGACAGTTCGCACCCACACACCATACAGTTAAAAGATAACATTTTTCGCGAATTCGATAATTACGATCGGTTGTCCAGAAAAATCGAGAGCTTTTCTTTATGTTCGAGAGATAAATCCGATCGGATTTCCCGTTCCAATCAATTTTTTCTGAGCTTTCAATTATTTTACAATACAATAACATTTGTAAAGCGCTTTTCTCCCATAGGACTCAAAGCGCATTTTATTCAGGATTGGGGAAAAATTGAATATAGGTGTGTGGTACATTGGTCTGACTTTTGAATGGTTACAATCAGTCAGAAAAATTGATGGCTATTCTTGAATTGAACAGATATTTAAAAAATTGTATGGTGTGTGGCAACCTTTAGGGCCAGTTCACATAGCAATCGCTTTTCTAAGTGCTTGTGACTTCAAAAGCTCTTGCTAATGCAATGCTATGGGCTATTTTTTTAAAAAAATCACATAGTGCCAGTGAGAACACACACATAGCATTACATTAGTAAGAGCTTTTTAAATTCACAAGCGCTTAGAAAAGCGCATGCAGTGTGAACCCACCCTTAGATTGTATGTTAGGCTTATTGTATGTTCGTATTATAGGGTTCATTCCTCATTATACCCTTTTCTTTTCCAGGTCACAGACTATGCTAATCAGTAGCCTCCTCCGACCTTCTCTCCTGGCCACACCACGTCCTCTTCCATCTTTTGGGTGCAGACATTTTTGGGGATGGTTAAATGCCGTTTTCAACAGGTAAGAGATATCACCGCACACCTGCATGAACCCAGGCTATTGATACTGGGCATATAATACAAAATACATAATAAATTGAGATAGGGGCGTGGCATTGGATGCTAATCTCCCTCCCTCCTGCGATGTATTGTGGGTGGGGGCATAGCATGGCTGTCTCGTACCATCCCCCACTATTGGCCTGGAGAATGGACATTTTCTGAACAGTGTTGGAGGAAAAGCTGAGCATCTACTTGGAAGAATAGTCACAAGATCTCTAAATTTTGGACTGAAATTTGAGGAGATAAAAAGATCCTTCAGCACATTTTCTAGCATGTATCTGTTTCCTGTGGATTGGGGAGGTTGTGGCACGTTTCTTTTAATCAAAAACAGTCACTTTAAAGCAAACTTGAGCTGAAAATAAACGAAAGTATCTAAAAATAACTTTTTTAAAAAGCCCCCAGTTTTATGTTCAAAACCTGAGTAATTTTCACATCACGCTCCTCCCATTTATTCTCCAATAACTTTATCGCTACTTATAACACTGAAATTAACTATATATTATTTTTTGCAGAACAAACTAGGCTTTCTTTGGGCAGTACTTTATGCTAAGAATTATTTTATTGTATATGCATTTTGCAGGGAAGAAGAAGAAAAAGTAAATAAAAAAATTCACCATTTCTCCACTTTAAGCCATTGTAGTTTAAAAATAAATTGTGCTATTGATGAAACAGATACATTTTATTTACCCATTTGTCCCGGTTATTACAACATTTAAATTGTGCCCCTAGTACAATGTATGTCGATAATAATATTTTGTTTGGAAATAAAGGTGCATTGTTTTCTGTTTAGTGTTTTTTTTTTTAAGCCTTTATTTACAAAAGCAACAGTAATATACCCTCATGACCTACATGTTAAAAAAGTCCCTAAGGTAACTTTTTGTGTAGTTTTGGAAGTGTTTTATTTTGGGGTAGGGGTGGAAGTTTAACTATGGGGTAGGGGTGAAAGGAGTTAGAAAAATTAAATACATTTTTATTATTTTTTTTATGTGAAAGTGTAATCTTGTATTTGGGTGTAGCTTTACCTTTTGGCTGAAGACATTTATTGTCAAACAACTGTGTTTACTCTTTTTAAATCATAATCGCAATTCGCAACAGAGTCTCCCCAGAGTGGCTCAGTGATATTGAGGTCCCCACAAAGCTGAACATGTAACATGTCTACTGTTGCATGTATCCAAAAACTGTAACCATAGTAACACACGGCTGAAATGTATTAGACAAACTTAGTTCTTAGTCATAGTTACTTTATGACTGAGGCGCTATGTCATAGCTATGACGAACGGCTCATATCCATATAGCGCGCTTTCAGGTGTGCTTATGGAAACGCGATCGCAGGGACAGCAGAGAGTACATAGACTGCACCTTCTGCTGTTTCCATTCATGCGCTGCAATTCACTTCTGAATCGCAATGCATGAAAGCCTGCATTTCGGGGCGATTGTGCCCGCAATTCCAATAAAGTGGATCTGAGGTGAACTTTTACTAATTGCATAATTGTGTTCCTTTCCTATTGTTTATAGGGCATTCCTCAAGCCAAATACTTTTTTGTTTTAATACTCTAATTCCCTATAAACTAAATAAACCACGCCCACAGGTTTTCAGAGAGCCTTGGCAGTAGCAAGGGCTCATGGGAGCACAGTCTGGGCAGGAGGAGGAGGAGGAGGTGTTACTAGCCATTAACTTCAGAGGCAGAGAGGAGGCGGGAGGATTCGTTTTTTTTTCACAGGCTGAGTGCTTAAGATACAGATAAGCCTGCCTCTGTGTAATGTTTACAAATAACATGGCTGCTGTCATTGTATCACAGGAAGAAATAATCATTTTCTATTAAAGCTGTTTGCAGCTAGATTTGCTGTGTAAACTATCTAAACTTTAGATAAGATATATAGACAAGTTACTTGTTATAATTAGTTTTTCACCTCAGATCCGCCTTAAAGGAGTACTATCGATTGAAACGACTTTTTTTTTTTTAATACTCTATATTAGTGTACACATTACCACTAGTGCTAGGGGCACTTTATTTATTCACCCAGGTCTCTCTCTCACTATCCCTGCTTAAAAATTCATTTCTCACACAGCTTATAGTAGTTTGGGTCACCCTGAGCTGCTTGGTTACTCTGTCACACAGCTCACAAATATATTTCACTGTGTCACTCACAGCATGCAGCAGACATGAGGAGAAATAGGCTGATCTGAGGTGGTAACAGGTAACTAAATGAGCTGTAATATTGCTGGAATATAACTAGCTATTGTGTTTACACTCAGACTGCTTGCCTGGCTGTCTGCTTGAGGTGATACACTCCAGTCTGCATCCACTTTACAAGCTGCTGAGAGGGGCAGATCACTGTTTACAATTAGCATTATTAGTATCTTTATCAGTCAAGAGAAGCAAAGATAATAAACACACATTGCTAGAATCTTTAACCCCTTACCACCATATCAACAAGATTCTTTCAGCAAGGTGATAATTAAACTATAAACTGAGGAGTTGATAGCAACTCCCCTGTGCAGACATGGTCTAGCCCTCTGGGAGCAGTCAGTATTAGATACATTTTGTATCCAACACTGACGCCAAAACTGACGGAGGATTTTACAGCTGAGAGGAACAGCTGTGTGAGGAATAAAATTGCTCCTAGTACTTGCCCTAATGTGTGCTACAACATACAGCATTTAAAAATAAATGCATACATCGATAGTATTCCTTTAAGTATAATGAATGGGATTCCAAGCTCCGCCCCCCGGTAGTGACGCGCAATGCAGAGCCGTGCAGCTCTGTGTTACATGGAAAAGAGCCCTAAGGACTAGGTTAGTCTGATACATGTCAGCCACATGTTACTATGGTTACAGTTTTGGATACATCCAACAATAGACAAATTCTGTGTTTTGGCATTGTGCGGATCCTTTCCTCTTTTTCTCAGTATCTGTAAAGTTGTTTTGTTTTTTTTTTGTTTGTTTTTTATTTGCCACCAATTAGAAGAGGGTCAGATATGTGTTTGCAGGATTTTCTAGGAGCATAAGGCACCATTTTAAAGCAAACCTAAAAACAGTCTGGTGAAGCTCAGGGTCGCATGATGAACTTAAAGCGGACCTGCACTCATATCTTTTTCTCTGCTCTAAAACATAAGCAAGAGCATGATAACCTTTAAAGAAAAACATTTCTTTGCTACAGCTGATAGAAATCCTGCAATAAATCTACAGTGTGTCTCCTTGCTTTCATGAAAGCAGACATAGGGTTAACATCCGGTGTTTACAAATTAGCTGTGTTTACAAATCATCCAAGATTCCTGAGCTGACACAGCTGAGAAATCAAATTACACTTGTGATTAGTCACAGATGGGGAATTAGACAGACTAAACTCTCTGTCAGGCTTGTCTGGTCAATAACCACAATTCAGACTGTATGCCCATATGACTGACCCAGAGCCCAGCCCGTAACCCCTGTGTAAGCTCCTGCCTAACACAATACTACAATATACCCTGCAGGTACAGTGGTTTGCAAAAGTTTTCGGCCCCCTTGAAGTTTTCCACATTTTGTCACATTACTGCCACAGACATGAATCAATTTTATTGGAATTCCACTTGAAAGACCAATACAAAGTGGTGTACATGTGAGAAGTGAAACGAAAATCATACATGAGTCCAAACATTTAAAAAAACCAAGATGAGTGGGGGTAAATACTGTAGGATACAAGGCTGTAGTCGGCAGCAGGAATCCAATATGACAGTGAGCGCTACCCAGTAACAAGCCAAAGCTAATGCTATCACTGGCGATGGCTGGGGGCACTCACCAGGTTTAAATACTAGAACTAACCAATCAACAAAAGCAAAATTAAAAACAAACCAATAGCAATCCAGCGTGTCAGCTGATCAGCTGACACGCACACATGAACGTCATAGTTACTGCTTACATCTGCGGAGCGCGTACTGGGAACGCGTCCTCCGCCTATCCAATGAGATCTGGGAAGCACCTTGCGTTCCACTGACATCAGCGGGCTTGCTGAGACCCGGAAGATGAAACTGCAGCCCGAGTCTCGGCATTCCGCTGCTGCCCAGGCACAGCGGACCTTACACTCTCTAAATACATACATGGTGAATTTCTCTGTTTTCCTCCTGTCCTGTTTGAGAATTCAGGTCCACTTTTACAATTACCAAAGAGAATTAAGAGGTTGGGACTTTTTACATCAGAAAACAGAAGCTAATTAGCTTGTCATTTTCAGAATGACATAATGGACAGGTGACATATCTACACATATCTGTGTACTGGCTTGCTAGGAATAAAACAAGAAACGCTTGTATTTTAGTCAGTAAGCACTGCCTGCACAGTGCATACGTTTATTGGGAGGAAGCAGGTCTGCTGTGAACGTGCTGTGTCGTGTGCGGTATCCTTCATCTCATGTGGGCACAATATGACAGGCACGGCGCAGATACAATGGATTATTGTGTCGGCAGCTCATGTATAGGTCAGCCGTGTTATCTTTTATGCGGAGTCAGTCAGCTTTGGAAGCAGCTGTAGCTGGTTTGTTTCTTCAGAGCAATAAGATACCCTGGGCCTCTTATCTGGGGTGCTGAGGTAATCAAATCTGAGTCTTATTCAGACTTTGTCTATAATCGCTAAACTTAATCCGGGATACAGAGCAACAGCAGATAAACACAGTTACAGCTGAGAGCACACTTGGTAATTAGGAATATAGAAGATTAAAAATCTGATATTGCTGGGTGTGTTTCCCCGCTGCCCTCAGGGCCTTAACCATTTGCACGCTGGTCAGAAGCTCTGCAGTCACAGGTAGGTTGGTGTAACATTCGTAAATGTTTTGCTGTTTTGTGTCTGGCTAAGATGTTATATTTTCTAGTACAGCTAAAGAGGAACTCTAAGCTACTTCCTGTAGGTAGGTTACAAACGTGCCTGTCTGTATTCACCATTAAAACCTAGTTCAGATTCAGCTTGTATGCAAATATGTCAGATAATATTTACAAAAAAAAAGGGTTTAGTTAGAAATAAGGTATATATTTTCAAACTTGGTCTATTAAGCTGAGCCTCAACAAGTACTTAACAGAAATTTAAATAGGAAATGTAACCAAAGATTGAACTTAATTTCAATCAGTAGATGATACCCCCTTTTCCCATGAGAAATCTTTACCTTTTCTCAAAGACATCATTAGGGAGGGTCTGTATGGCTGTTGAAACCCCTCCCACAGTGTGATGTCAGGACCTAAGCCCAGTATAGCTAGGATAGTGCCCAGTATAGCTAGTATAGTGCCCAGTATAGGTAGGTAGTATCCAGTATAGCGCCCCCTCCCACCGCGGCCGCCGCTGCTATTACCCGCTCAGCCAGCGGCTGCTTCCTCTAATCCGGGTTCCCCTCTCCATGCGTATAAGTGTTTCACAGCAGCGTGCCCGGCGCTGCTGCTGTGACGAGACAGGAGGCAGGAAAGAGCGCGGCTTCCTGTAGTGGCGATGTGTATCGCCGTTACCAGGGGAACCGCTCTTTCCTGCCTCCTGCCTCGTCACAGCAGCAGCGCCATGTGCGCTGCTGTGAAACACTTATATGCATGAAGAGGGGAACCCAGATTAGAGGAAGCGGCTGCTTGCTGAGCGGGTAATAGCAGCGGCGGCCGCGTGGGGGAGTGGGGGGCGCAGACCACCGACCACCACGGACCAAGACTCGCATACAAGCCGCCCCCCCCCCAACTTTTGGCCCCCTTTTTGGGGGTCAAAAATTCGGCTCGTATGCAAGTATATACGGTAAGTGTTGTGGACATACCTTCTGTTCTTACTGTCCACGTTTAGATTTTAGTGATTTTTCTACTGTAAAAAAAAGAGAAAATCCTTCTTAGCATTTCCCATTTTAAGTGTGGCTATTTTGAAGCCAATCCTGATGTCATTTCCTGCCCTACTCTCCTCTGCCTGATTTGCCCGCCCTTCACTATAGAAAGTGCGTTGTCTCAGCATGAGAAATAGTGGCCAGTCAGAGAATAACAGAGGTGTGGGAAGGGAAAGAGGCTTTAGCCAATCAGGCTGCATTAGTTAAGTCTGAGGGGAAATAGAGAAGCAAAAAAGGAAACCCCAGCATGCCCGGCAACTTCCTTTTTGTGTACCAAATAAGAGTCAGGTAAACTGGGGAATGATCATTTATCAACAAGAAAATGAATACTGATTTTAACTTTTGGATTGCCTGGTTAGCATCCATATTACTTGTTTACCAGATAAAAATTAAGAATTGATTTTTGATTTTATGCCAGACAGTTACACTTTAAGTATTAGTTTTGCTTCCAAAACACAACCCCGGCCTAAACTGAGAATTCTCTGCATTGATAACTTTGCAGAAATGCTTCTTCTTTAAAGTGGGATGAAACTCTGAAAAAAAAATAAAAAAAAAATCATCAAATGAGAAATTACTTATTTAGCCTAGTGTTCACTGTCAGATTTAGGAGAAATATTTCTATTGGCCTCCATCTGTTTCTCTGTTATACCAAAAGTGACATCACTTTTTATTTCAACCCAGCTCAGTGTTCATTTTCTTTCCATACTGCTAGTGCTTACTGCCCCTCCCACAGCAAACATCACCTAGACAACAGACTTAGGGCTTTTTTTCACTACCCTGCGTTTTTCGATCTAACTGCGATCGCTAAAGGATCGCAAAACGGCAGTGACCTTTTCCATTAGTGCGATCTGATTGTAGCGCGATTTTATCCAGAGTGCAGTCATCTTCCTGACACGTTTTGGCTGCAATTGAACTATTTCTACTTTGTATATAAGCTCCATCACAGTAGTGGAAATTGGGAAGAAACGCGGTTGCATTCCAGCACAATTGTGATCGCGTTTTTTTAGTGGAAAAGAGCCCTTACGTCATTGTGTAAACTCTACACTGAGCTGGCCATAGTATCCTTATCTTATCTGTAGGAAACATTCTGTTATTTGCATGCCTAATAATCTAGCTAAGAAAAGAGAAACCTTCCCACAATCCCCGCTGGCACTGCGCAGTTCCTAAAGGTGGCCATATATCAGGCGACTTGGCGGACGATTGACCATCCAATTTGATTAATATAATCGAATTGGATAAAAATCTGTACTGCCAAGTGCATGCCTGACCGACAAAGCAACCAATTTCAGGACAGAAATTGGTCACATGATCAATCACGCATGCTGCAAGATGTTGGGCAGAAGTTGGTTGGTTGGGTGTGTGGTGGTACGGCGGCAATTTCCGGAACGAGCAACGAGACAATCAAACCCCTGCCGCTACCGTCGCTATGTATAAATGTGCCCGGTGTGTGCACTTATACGTTACCTGTCCTGTAGCAGCCTCCGCACGGTGTCCGTAACCACCGGGTGGCTTTCCGTACACGCTACTGGCACATATTGTCTGACGTCGGCGCATAGTGTCTGATGTCAGACGCTATGCGCCAGTGGCGTGTACGGAGAGCCACCCGGAGGATCACGGACACAGCGTGGAGACTGCTACAGGACAGGTAATGTATAATGCACACACGGGGGCACATATTACACATTGGGGGCAGCGGCAGTGCGGACTCAACCGATTCCCTGAAGATTTGATGCTGAAAGTTTCGGACTAAGCCAGCCCCTTCCTTCGCCACTGTGCCATGTAACTTAAATAATATGTGGATGCATTTGGGCTCATCACTAGGGGCACCATTGCCGAATATAGTGTGGCATGGTGTTACCCTATGTAGATCAGTTTTTGATCCTCTCCGGCACCATGGCGAGGCGTGGAATTCCGCAATTCCGTTCACATGCGTGGAATGGGGGTGGAGCTACAGCACACAAGCAGACGTCGACCCTGCCCACTCCTCCTGATGCCAGGTTGCATTCACACTCTAGTGCAAGGAGGTAGAGACCCCCTGGACCCCCGTTACTTGATCACCCCCGTTCACCGGAAAATAGTGCCGACGGGACGTGGGTGGATTGGAAAGGGTGAAGTATAATTTTGAATATTCAGTTTCTGCCTACTTTTGATCGAAATAGAAACTCACATAGAGCAGCAGACTTAATTAGCAGTTTTCCTAACTGCAGTATAATTACCTAAACCGGGATAGTCTTTAAGATGGAAATAAGTCTGAGTTAATGCAAATTTTGTTTATTTGATGCAAATGTATGCAACTGTAAAGTTGACCAATCAAATGCAGCATCTCCTTGATTATCTCTAGTGATTGTGTGAAATAAAGTGTCTTCTGTAATACTCTTGTTCTGGGTTAAGTTGCCCCTTATGAATAGTGTTGAATGGAAAATACTCCTTACACGATTATCACCCCCAACCCAGGAAGTGGAAGCACAACTATTAAGGACACCTATCAAACAAATGACAGCGCTCATAGGCTGCAACTGAATTGTAGACCAACAGAGGCATGCAGAGCTCCACAGGGCTAAATACATGCCATGCCTTGCATGTTGTGTATTTTAGTCCACAATTGTGGAGCTCTGCACATCTATTGCAGGTAGTCAATTCATTCGGGTGCAGGCTCTGTTTGGAAGCGCTGCCAATGTCTCCTGCTGTACAAAACTCATGTAAGTATACTTATGGCTAGCTGCATCCATGTGCATCAATTTGCATTCAAATTATAGATTAGGACTAGTACACGATTTGCATCTGATTTGAATTCAAGGAATGTATTTAGTCCTGTGGGGCTCTGCATGCCTCTGTTGGTCTACAATTCAGTTGCAGCCTATGAGCGCTGTCATTTGTTTGATGTCTGTTTGAGAGAAATGTGTATACCATTGTATGACTAGCAGCACTAGGAAAAAATGGTGTTTTTATCGTTAGACTAGCGGTAGGTCTACCCCGAGAGGACCCGTCACCACCGTGGGGAAGTCTAGTAGGGAATAATTTGTGTACATATTATTTATACTGAAGCTAACGTCCTCCTTTGCTGTACCTGTTTTGAATGCATGTTGTGTATTTTAGTCCACAATTGTGGAGCTCTGCACATCTACAGGATCTTCTCAAAAAATTAGCATATTGTGATAAAGTTCATTATTTTCTGTAATGTACTGATAAACATTAGACTTTCATATCTTTTAGATTCAAATACACACAACTAAAGTAGTTCAAGCCTTTTATTGTTTTAATATTGATGATTTTGGCATACAGCTCATGAAAACCCAAAATTCCTATCTAAAAAAATTAGCATATTTCATCCGACCAATAAAAGAAAGTGTTTTTAAAACAAAAAAAAAGTCAACCTTCAAATAATTATGTTCAGTTATGCACTCAATACTTGGTCGGGAATCCTTTTGCAGAAATGACTGCTTCAATGCGGCGTGGCATGGAGGCAATCAGCCTGTGGCACTGCTCAGGTGTTATGGAGGCCCAGGATGATTCGATAGCGGCCTTAAGCTCATCCAGAGTGTTGGGTCTTGCGTCTCTCAACTTTCTCTTCACAATATCCCACAGATTCTTTATGGGGTTCAGGTCAAGAGAGTTGGTAGGCCAATTGAGCACAGTAATACCATGGTCAGTAAACCATTTACCAGTGGTTTTGGCACTGTGAGCAAGTGCCAGGTCGGGCTGAAAAATGAAATCTTCATCTCCATAAAGCTTTTCAGCAGATGGAAGCATGAAGTGCTCCAAAATCTCCTGATAGCTAGCTGCATTCACCCTGCCCTTGATAAAACACAGTGGACCAACACCAGCAGCTAACATGGCACCCCAGACCATCACTGACTGTGGGTACTTGACACTGGACTTCAGGCATTTTGGCATTTCCCCCTCCCCAGTCTTCCTCCAGACTCTGGCACCTTGATTTCCGAATGACATGTAAAAGTTGCTTTCATCCTAAAAAAGTACTTTGGACCACTGAGCAACAG